>NC_041382.1:388937623-389003613 GCF_002162155.2 Triticum dicoccoides
GCTGCTCTACTCTGGCATAGATTCTATTCTACTCCCTCCGTTCCTACATATAAGCCTTTCTGGATATTTCAATGTAGATTCACTCATTTGCTCCATATGCAGTCCATATTGGAATCTCTAAAAGGGCTTATATTTAGGAACACAGGGAGTACTTGGTCATGAACCAAACTTCCATGCTGAGGCCCATTCGGGCTTCGGTTGCCGCTACTGCATTCGACTGGGCTCCTAGGTTCATGCTTGTGTAGTTGCATGACAGAGATTTTGTAATTTTGGAACCAAGGGTGCCCCTGCTGTTTTGAACCCATGATATACAGTTCAACTTTGTTTTCTGCTTGATTGATGCCACTCGACTCCAGCCTTTTTCTTTATTGTGGTCTTCCATGTACGAGGCTAGTTCAACTATGAATGGTTTCAATTCATCATATGATATTTCGTAATGCTGCATGATGTGTGTGTGTATTGTACATCTTCTGAAACATATGAGTTCTTTTGTAGGGATAAATGGTAGAAAGTAGCAAGTCCACAAGTTGATAGAAGATGTTCTCCTGATTTCTTTTGTTGAGAACAGGGTTCACACATTTTGTTCATATGGAAGTTGATTTGGCTTGGTGATTGAAGAGTTGGTCTTCCATAATATTCTGTAGTAGTCAAGAGATCAAGGATTTGTCTCCTAGGAACTTTGGCCATTATGCTTGTAATAACGTGCCTCTCTCGGTACTTATATCTGACTTGTGTATACTTAATGGCTGTAGCTAACTTCAGTGAAGAAAACTAATGAATCTTCTATATATGTCGAATGAATGCATTGATCAATGGTATCTTTTGCTGAATAGAAGAGTCTGACTTGTGTATACTTAATGGCTGTAGCTAACTTCAGTGAAGAAAACTAATGAATCTTCTATATATGTCGAATGAATGCATTGATCAATGGTATCTTTTGCTGAATAGAAGAGTGCAATTGTCTGTATATGTATTTTGTATTGAACATGAATTGAATATTATGAATGTGTTTTCACTCACAATATGGAGCATTTGTATTTCTCGTGAAATGTAGATCGCTGACAGCAAATCTGTTGGCAGAAGTATTGGGCGTCGCACAAACTGTCGGCTTAGGGCACTTACACACAAACTGTCGGTGTAGCAATGTATGTCATACAATCTGTCGATATAGCGCACTGTTAGATGATCTGTCGGTATAGAACAGTCCGTCGGTGTATAAATGTCTGTCGCCATAGGTCTCTCCAAAGCTGACATACTATCTGTTGGCATATATTTATCTGTTGGTGAAGACCTTTCCCGGCGGGACTATCTGTCGGTATAAATGTCTTTTGAACGGATTTTTCCGCTGACCGGATTTAGAGCCACTGAATCCGGCATTGACTGTCGTGTCTTCGGCGTTTTCGCCATTGTTGCGGCACTTGTATCTGTTGCGACGTGGCTTGCCGTTGCTGGCCTCCGATGTGCCAGGGTTGCTTGTTGTGTTGTTGGTATGGGCCAACCAGCTATTCTCGCCCGCGTAGAAGCGGGTCATGAGTGTTGTGAGGGCTGCCATGGACTTTGGCTTCTCTTGGCTGAGATGTCTGGCGAGCCACTCGTCACGGATGTTATGTTTAAAGGCCGCTAGGGCTTCGGCATCCAGACAGTCCACAATTTGGTTCTTTTTGGTTAGGAACCGAGTCCAAAATTTCCTGGCTGACTCTCTGGGCTATTGTGTTATGTGACTTAAATCATCAGCATTCGGTGGTCACACATAAGTGCCCTGGAAGTTGTCCAGGAATGCGTCTGCCAGGTTCTCCCAACTTCCGATGGAGTTTGCTGGCAAGCTATTTAGCCAATGCCGAGCTGGTCCTTTGAGTTTTAACGGGAGGTACTTGATGGCGTGTAGATCATCCCCGTGGGCCATGTGAATGTGGAGGAAGAAATCCTCTATCCATACCGCAGGGGTCAGTAGTACCATCGTATGATTCAATGTTCACGGGTTTAAACCCTTCTGGGAATTCATGATCCATTACTTCATCAGTGAAGCATAGGGGGTGTGCGGCACCTCTGTGCCGGGCTATGTCACGACGCAGTTCGTACGAGTCTTGTCTTCTGTGTTCGGCCTGGCCGGATTTGCTTTTGGTATATCCGGCATGACGATCGTCGTCATGTGTTGGGGCGCGCCCTCGTGATCCGAAGATCGATCTTTTGTGTTCTTCTTTGTTTTCCGATACGTCTCGCAGGTCCTGTGTGTTACCTCGGGCCTTGCTGTTTTTGTTTGACTAGCGACGAGGTGCGGGCTGGACTTCGGGCTTATATGCCACCTTGTCTCGGCCACAAGGTGGCCGGTCTACCGCATCATATGCTGGAAGCGCAGGCTTTAATGCTTCCTCATCAAGTTGGGGTAGCAACCTGCGCTTTGGGAAACTTTTGATTGGGCGCTCGAGTTCGTGTTCCTCGACTGCCAGGACCTCAGTCCATCTATGTGCTAACAGATCTTGCTCAACGTGAAGCTGTTGTTGCTTTTTCTTCAGGCTTTTTGCTGTGGCAATAAGCCGGCGCTTGAAGCGCTCCTGTTCGACGGGATCCTCAGGCAAGATGAATTCTTCGTTGCTGAGGCTCACCTCGTCTTCGGAGAGAGGCATGTAATTGTCATCCTTTGATTCTCCATCTACTGCATGTTCCTTGGGGCTGGCTTGCCCATCCTCCTGCTCAAAGCCTGGCTGGAGGGGATTGTCTTCGTCTTCGGCATTATTTCAGCATTATTGCCTCCTGTGCCGGTACACTGTTTTTGCTATGGCGGGGCTTAGAGCGGCGCCGATGACGCTGGTTCTTGGATTGCTTCTCGGCGGGATTATCCTCCGTTGCCTTATTGCCATCACTTTCCTTGGGGGTGTCCACCATGTATATATCATACGATGAGGTGGCAGTCCAACGCCCTGTGGGCGGTGGTTCCTGTTCGTCTCCCGCATCGTCGTCCGTATCGTCGATGTCTTCTGAGTCAAAGTCGAGCATGTCGGTTAGGTCATCGACAGTGGCTACCAAGTGGGTGGTGGGTGGGGAACGAATTTCTTCGCTGTCCTCTTCCCACTCGAGCCGGACATAGTTCGGCCAAGGGTCTCCTGACAAGGAGAGAGACCGTAATGAGTTTAGCACGTCGCCTAGGGGCGAGTGCTGAAAGATATCCACGGAGGTGAACTCCATGATCGGTGCCCAATCAGATTGGATGGGCATGGACGCGAGCGGTTCGGAGTCTGTGGTCGGGGACAAATCCGAGTGTCTGGCAACACAGGTCTCGTAGGAGGCGAAGTTAGTATTCAGCTCTATCGCCGCTGAGTGTGCGGCCTCCATGGCGGGGTCCATCCACCCGTCCTCGGATGGCGCGATCTGTTCCGGATTGAGGGCCGGAGTAGTTACAGGTGTGATCTCCCGAACACTGTCCGATGGCAGAGCTAAATCATGCTCATCGTGACCGTGCGGCGTACCTGACATGGGTTCGAATCCGTCGAAGATCAAGTCTCCACGGATGTCGGCGGTATAGTTCAAGCTTCCAAACCTGACCTGATGGCCACGGGCGTAGCTCTCGATCTGCTCCAGATGGCCGAGCGAGTTGGCCCGCAGTACGAAGCCGCCGAATACGAAGATCTGTCCGGGGAGGAAAATCTCACCCTGGATCGCATCATTGCCGATGATCGAAGGAGCCATCAAGCCTTATGATGACGACACAGTGGAACTCTCAATGAAAGCACCAATGTCAGTGTCAAAACCGGCGGATCTCGGGTAGGGGGCCCCGAACTGTGCGTCTAAGGCGGATGGTAACAAGAGGCGGGGGATACAATGTTTACCCAGGTTCGGGCCCTCTCGATGGAGGTAATACCCTACTTCCTGCTTGATCGATCTTGATGATATGAGTATTACAAGAGTTGGTCTACCACGAGATCAGAGAGGCTAAACCCTAGAAGCTAGCCTATGGTATGATTGTTGTTGTCCTACGGACTAAAACCCTCCGGTTTATATAGACACCGGAGGGGCTAGGGTTACACAGAGTCGGTTACAAGGGAGGAGATCTACATATCCGAATCGCCAAGCTTGCCTTCCACGCAAAGGAGAGTCCCATCCGGACACGGGACGAAGTCTTCAATCTTGTATCTTCATAGTCCAACAGTCCGACCAAAGTATATAGTCCGGCTGTCTGAGGACCCCCTAATCCAAGACTCCCTCGGAGGGAGGAGGAGTTGAAGGCTCGGGAAGACGCGGTCGCTGGTCGTGACACTGAGCTCGAGTAGACAGCATGGGAGCAGGCCGCAGAGCGTGATCGCTTGGAGAAGCTGAAGAGGGAGATGGAGGAGGAGGAGAAGGTCCGGCTAGAGGCCAAGGCGAAAATCCTTGCCAACGATCGTGCCGCCTTCGATTCTATTTAGGAGAGGTCCTGCAAGGCATTGCAAGATCTCTACGGGAGGGGGTTGAAGAAGTTGCTGGTGACTGCTAAGGAAGGCCCCGCCGAGTTGCTCCCCCAGCTTGTTGAGGCGCTCGAGGGAGTTGCTGCGGACTCGGCCCCATGATGGAGGGGGAAGCTCGCACGCTCTCCGCATTCGCTATGACATGCGTCTTTAGCCACCTCCATCTTCGTGACCCCAGCACCGACTTCGGGGCCTTGCTTGAGCCTGTGGACGAGGAGCACTGCACCGCCGCCACCGAAGCCATGAAGGACCGAGTGGGTGCTATGTCGTGGAAGTTACTCGCCATGGACCCTGCGCCACCGACCGACGGCGCCACCGAGCCCTCGGCCACAGCCGATGGTACAGGTGGCGGTGATGTTGTCAATGACGGGGCATTCCTCGCGGGCGGTGGAAGCGCCGAAGGCTGAAGAAGGAGCTTGCTGGCAGCGCTTTCCTTTGTTTTTATTTCCTGCAACATGCACCGTGCCTCGTGGAGGCGTTAAAACTTTATGTGTTTGTGCTTTTTAAGAGACAGCGTTGCTTGTAATAATTTGCTAGGATTTGCGATTTCCTTTTCGCTTGCTTGATGTTCTGCGTCGGCAGGGCCCGCCCCCGCGCATTCCTCAGCCGCAGTTGGGTCGTCCAGATCACCAGGACGAGACCAAGGGGTGAGGTGCTACATGACCAGTTAGGCTCCTAAGTCGCGATGCTCAGGAGTCCCCCTTGATGTACAAACGGCCCGCGGAAAGGAGATGCGAGAGTAGGCCTTAGCGTTCTGTGTCGGCAGGGACCGGCCCCGCGCATACCTTAGTTGCCGTTGGGTCGTCCGTATCACCAGGACGAGACCAAGGGGTGAGGTGCTACGTGACTAGTTAGGATCTTGAGTCGCGATGCTTAGGAGTCCCCCTTGACGTACAAACAGACCTCCATACCTTTTCTCACCGAGGTCCCGCTCCGGAGGGGCGCGCGACGACTAGGTCCGAGGGACCTGGCAGGGTGGCGTACGCTAGGCTTGACCTGAGTACCCCCTGTACCCAGCCCCCTCGCGCGACTCTCCCAAGGGGGAAGTGTTGGAACGAGGCTAGACACTGAGCCTGGCGGCTCCCTGAGGTTGATGCGGCCATGGGGCCTCCCTTAGATGTTTATCACCAGCGCGGAGCATGGCCCTTCTGCACTTGCACGGGCATAGCCACTCCTCGACCGTGTCGACGGCCAGTATGGAGCATGGTGCTTCCACTGGTGCGTGGGTGAGGGCTCCCTCTGAATGGAGCCCCCGGGGCGTGTATGATGTCTAGTACGCAACTTTATTCTTGTAGACAAGTGTTGGGCCTCCAAACTCAGAGTTTTGTAGGACAGTAGCAATTTTCCCTCAAGTGGATGACCTAAGGTTTATCAATCCGTGAGAGGTGTAGGATGAAGATGGTCTCTCTCAAACAAGTCTGCAACCAAATACAAGAAATCTCTTGTGTCCCCAACACACCCAATACAATGGCAAACTGTATAGGTGCACTAGTTCGGCGAAGAGATGGTGATAAAAGTGTAATATTGATGGTAGAAATATATTTTTATAATCTGAATAAATAAAAACAGCAAGGTAGCAAATAGTAAACATCCAGAAAAACGGTCTTGCAATGCTTAAAAACAAGGCCTAGGGTCCATACTTTCACTAGTGCCATCTCCCAACAGTGCTAACATAGTTGGATCATATGATTATCCCTCAAAGCGCAATAGAGAATCACTCCAAAGTTCCTATTAGCGGAGGACAAAAGATAGGAATTGTTTGTAGGGTACGAAACCTCCTCAAACCTATTCTTTTCGTTCGATCTATTTGTGAGTCCGTACTAAAATAACACCAAAGCAAATTCATATTCATAATACTCAATCCACACAAAGAACTACAAGGAGACCCCGAAGTTTCCGTAGGAGAAAAGATAATAAAAACATGCATCAACCCCTATGCATAGATTACCCCAATATCATCGCGGGAATACGTGAGTTGATTGCCATAACATATATCAAGTGAATCAATAAGATACCCCAATTGTCACCTCAAGTATTCATGCCGCAAGACATATATCATGTGTTCTCATCTCTGAATATTCAATCCGACAAGACAAAACTTCAAAGGGTAAAGACTCAATTCACCACAACACGAGTATAGAGGGGAGAAACATCATATGATCCGACTATATTAACAAACCCCATGATATAGATCACGAGAGAGAGAGAGAGATTACACATAGCTACTGGTACAACACCTCAGCCCCGAGGGTGGACTACTCCCTCCTCATCGTGGTGGCCGCCGGGATGATGAAGATGGCCACCAGATATGATTCCCCCCTCCGGCAGGGTGCTGGAACGGGTCTAGATTGGTTTTCGATGGCTCCGGAGCCCTGCGGCGGCGAAACTTCTGATCTAGGTTTTCCCCCGAAGGGTTTCGGAATATTTGGGAATTTATAGTGCAAAGAAGGGGTACGGGAGGCCACCGAGGGGGGCACAACCCACCAGGGCGCGCTAGGGGGAATATTTGGGAATTTATAGTGCAAAGAAGGGGTACGGGAGGCCACCGAGGTGGGCACAACCCACCTGGGCGCGCCAGGGGGCCCTGGCACGCCCTGGTGGGTTGTGCCCCCCTCGGGGCACCCCCTAGGTGCAGCTCTGGCCCATTGGGTTCCTTCAGGTCCAAAAAATTCTCTGTAAAGTTTCGCAGTGTTTGGACTCGGTTTGATATTGATTTCCTATGATGAAAAAAACAAGCAAAAAACAGCAACTTGCACTGGGCACTGAGTCAATAGTTTAGTCCCAAAAAATGATATAAAGTTTCTATAAAATGATTGTAAAACACCCAAGAATGATAAAATAATAGCATGAATACTTCATAAATTATAGATACATTGGAGACGTATCAGCATCCCCAAGCTTAATTCCTACCCGTCGTCGAGTAGGTAAATGATAAAAGAAATAATTTATGAAGTGTGAATGCTAGCAAAGTGCATAAGTTTGATAAATGATAATTTCAATCACTTTTCCTAGCTTCATAACAACAATTTTTTCTTATGAAACTTCTCATGTTATAGTGGCAACCAATTCACATGTTAAGGTTCAAACAATGAATTCTCTTGAAACCCAACAACCTATGTTCTTAGTCACCAAGTAATTGCAATTCAACTTATTGAACGGAGGTTAAGTAAGAGCTCCACATACTCAACCATCATATAGTATTCTATGATTGCTAACACTCACCTTGTACACATGAGCAAAACGTTTCAACCAGACACATAGAAATATAGGGTCTTATTGTTTTGCCTCCCAACGTATTCACCTCAAGGGTGATGTCAACAATAATAACTCATGCTACCCATATTCAACTGGGGATATGTGCCTAGATCTTTCCTCACCACATGATGCTTACCAAAATAGAAAATAAAAAGGAATAGAGAGGAATACTTTGACTCTTTGCATAAAAGTAAATACATAAAAGTAAAAGATAGGCCCTTCGCAGAGGGAAGCAGAGGTTGCCATCCGCTTATTTGTTTGTATACTCAACCCCTTAGTGCAAAAAAAACATCATGTTGTATTGCCCCTTATGAGAGCAACCTTTATTATGCAGTCAGTCGCTTTTATTACTTTGCCATCACAAGTTCGTGCAATGCTCAATTTTCTCTTACACTAAATGATCTTACAGTTTTAGAAGCAATTTTTATTTCCTTATTGCACCGATGACAATTTGCTTGAAGGATCTTGCTCAATCCTTACGTAGGTATGGTGAACTATTGAAAATAAGATTTGGGTTTAAGGGTTATTGGATGCACAAGTACTATCTCTACTTGGTGCGGAATTTTTGGCTAGCAAAGATGGGGGGCAAGCACCACAGGTTGAAGGATCTATGACAATATAACTTCTATGTGAATATGAACAAACATAAACCATTATGTTGTCTTCCTTGTCCAACATCAACAATTTTGGCATATAATATTTTTATGGGGGCTCACAATCACAAAAGATTTTTGTGATAGTATATTTGCATGTGAAGGTTCTCTTCCTTATACTAATTATTCGTGAATTGCAAGTATGACCACTATTGTGATTGTCAAGCCTTAAACGATTTCACTTTCTAAACCCAATGTGAAGCTACCACTAGGCATTATATGATTTCAAATTCATGATATTCAATTTATTCAACAATTTACTCAAGGATATAGGTGAAGCACAAGAGTAAATCACATAGAAAAGAGCTTTGTTGACAGGATGTGAATGCCGCTTACTTAGCCTCCCTGGCAACTATTTGAGGACTCTATTTTATTTAAAAACTTCCAAATCTAATTACTTTATTAAAACAGGAAGGAAAACAAAATAAAATGACAATCCAAGGATAGCACGCATCATGTGAAGAAGCAAAAACTTAGGCTCAGTCGATACTAACCGATAATTGTTGAAGAAGAAAGGTGGGATGCCTACCGGGCATCCCCAAGATTAGATGTTTGAGAATTCTTGAATATTATCTTGGGATGCCTTGGGAATCCCCAAGCTTGAGCTTTTGTTTCTCCTTAATTGTTCTCATATCACGGTTTTCCTAAATCTCAAAAGCTTCATCCACACAAAATTCAACAAGGACTCGTGACATAAGTTAGTATAAACCAATGCAAAAACCTTATCATTCTCTACTGTAGCGAATCACTAAAATTATTATTAAACATTGCATACTAAATGCCTCTGCATATTTAATACTCCTATCCGCAAATAGAATCATTAAACAAGCAAACATATGCAAACAATGCAAACATAACAGCAATCTTCCAAAACAGTATAGTTTGTAAAGAATGCAAGAGTATCAATACTTCTCTAAGTCCAAACATTATGAAAATTTACCACACTGAAGAAAAATTATAAGAGATCATTTTTCAAAAGTTTCAGAATTTTATCACGTTCTGACTTTTCTAAGGAATTTTTGTAACAGCGGTAAACTTTCTGTTTTCAAACAGCAACATGTATACTTACAAAATAAGCATGGAAAAGGCTATCATTGCCACTTTTTTTGAAATAAAAGATGCTAAAAATTATTATAAATAACAGAAAGCAAATACTAACAAAATAAATTGATGCTCCAAGCAAAACACATATCATGTGACGAATGAAAACATAGCTCCAAGTGAGGTTACCGATAATGTTGGAGACGAAAGAGGGGATGCCTTCTGGGGCATCCCCAAGCTTAGTTGCTTGGATCTTCCTTTAATATTACCTTGGGGTGCCTTGGGCATCCCCAAGCTTAGGGTATTGTCACTCCTTATTCTCCTCATATCGACATCTCACCCACAACATGAAAACTTCAATCACACAAAACTTAACAGAACTTTGTGAAATAGGTTAGTATGATAAAGAGCAAACCATTCCACTTTTGGTACCGTCAAAGACAAGATTCATAATTGTTCTCACACAATGCCTACTGTAGAATATCATTTCCACAATTTATATTGAGCAATATAAGCCATAGAAACTAGAAAACAAGCAAACTATGCATTGAAAACAGAATGTGTCAAAAACAGAACAGTCTGAAGTAATATGTACTCAAACCATATTTCTACTACTCCAAAAATTCTGAAAAATTAGGACCACGTGAGAAATTTGTATATTAATATTTTTCAAAAAGATTCAACTCAATATCACTCTTTTGTTAAAAACTAGAATTATTTTCTGAGCGCATAAGTTTCTGCTTTTCAGCAAGATCAAAGCAACTATCACCCAACAAGATCCTAAAGGCTTTACTTGGAACTTTATTGAAACAAAAGCAATAAAATATGATTAATACAATAGCATAATCGTGTGAACACACAAAAACAGTAGGTAAAAGTGTTGGGTTGTCTCCCAAACAAGCACTTTTCTTTAATGCCTTTTAAGCTAGGCATGATGATTTCAATGATGCTCGCATAAAAGATAAGAATTGAAATGTAAAGAGAGCATCATGAAGCATATGACTAGAACATTTAGGTCTAACCCACTTCCTATGCATAGGTATTTTGTGAGAAAAAAACTTATGGGAACAAGAATCAACTAGCATAGGAAGGCAAAACAAGTGCAACTTCAAAACAATCAACACATAGAGAAGAAACTTGATATTATTGAGATATGTAAGGGCATAAGTTCCTTCCTCATAATAATTTTCAGAGACATCATGAATGAGTTCAACAATATAGCTATCACATACAACAGTCTTTTCATGATGCACAAGCATAGAAGATTTATCACTCTTTATGGCATACATGTCATCATAGTAATCATCATAGATAGCAACCTTATTGTCATAGTCAATTGAAACGTCTTCCAAAATAGTGGATGTATCACTAAATAAAGTCATGACCTCTCCAAATCCACTTTCATCAATATTGTAATAAGATCCAACACCCTCCAAAATAGTGGGATCACTACTACCTAAAGTTGACACTCTTCCAAACCCACTTTCATCAATGTAATCATCATAAATAGGAGGCATGCTATCATCATAATAAATTTTCTTAACGAAACTAGAAGGAATCAAAGGATGGTATTCATTAAGCAAAGCATCCCCAAGCTTAATAAAGCATTATTTTCAGCAAATAAATCATCAAACATATCATACTAATCAAACATAGCATCCCCAAGCTTGTGGCTTGGCATATCATAAGCATAATCACTCTCACCATTAATAATATGAATAGCACCAATGGTATAACAATTGATATCATCATAATTTCTCAAGTTGGTGCCAAAAATATTTCCAAGATTATACGAAGTATCGTTATCTCCCCAATCATAATCATCACAACAAGCAATAGGCATAACAAAATCATCATCCATATCATCATCCTCCATCAACATATTTGATTTACTTTCGTGAGGCACGATGGTGATGGGAGCAACATTATTTGGGAGAGATACCTTTTTACCTCTATTCTTTCTTCTTTTCTTCTTCTTCACCACACCATGTGTGGGTTTAATTAATTCTTTCAAGCTTCTTGTTGAAGAGATTTATTGGATAGGAAACTCCTCCTCGTTACCTGGTTCATCATAATAAACACTAGGAGGGCATTGGGAAACATTTTCCCTTTCATTAGTACTCTCTTCATACTCCATTTGTTTTCTTGTCTTTAAGTAGTTGGCAATATAAGGATTCCTAGTGCAATTTACCGCACAAAACATATAAATTTCTCCTAGATCAAAATCAAGAAATCTCTCGGGATTTGGAAAACCCTTAGTTATACATTTCATTTCTTCATACCCCAAAAGAAGGCTAAGCTCTTTATGATGCTCAAGGGTAATCAAGTTATCACAATTTTTGGACACGATTAGATCACGAAATAAATTACATTGCAGATTTAAATGACCATGTTCATTGCAAAGTTCACAAGGATGGCGAAAAAATTACATCTTTCAGCACAATCATCTAGCCTCTCTTGCAACCTTTTCATTTCTAAATATTTATGCTTCTTACAAAATCTATATTCCCTTTTTGTAGGGCCGGCCCTATGGGGGGGGGGGGCAGCAGGGGCGGCCACCCCGGGCCCCCATCATCCAAGGGACCCCCTCCCAGGTACACTATGCAAGGTAGGTCTACGACAAGAAGTTCGTCGTCGGTCGTTTGACCTTTTTTTTCTTTCGATCCCAGTAGCAGCGCATCATAGACTAAAAAAAGCAGCAGCGCATCCACGTTATACTTTGCCTGGCCCAGCGCGCGGGCAGCACAACATGAAGCCCTCCAGGAGTCCAGGTAGTAGGCGTCCATGTCTTGTTTTTTCCCGCCGCCAATGCTGATCGTCACATCAAACTTCAATCCCTAACCCTAGCAAGGCAATCGCTGCCGACACACTACGGCAGTGAAGGAGTAGCACACAAGTAGGCTTGTCGTCAGGCTTCGGTAAGGAATGCTTCCCTCCTTTTCGATCTAATATCGTTAGGTTGTATCATTGTATGGATTTTGAGATTTCTACCCTTCTTACTCAGGGCAAAAGAAATTGTTGTCACAGTGAGCAGGATTTTCCCTTGGTATTCAAAATAAGGAGCCGTGATATTATTGTTTGATTAAGGATTATTTACCGGCATCACCGTTGACCCTAGTAGCAACTCAGATACGTACTAGTCAACAGGATCTGTTTACCCTAGGCAGGAGGCACAATATTTTTGTTAATTCACAACGGGGGTGTACCCCGACCTCTGGATTTTTAGGTGTTTATTGGTAACATTTTGCCTCTACATATGTTAAAATATGACTTCGGTGTCAACATTAAGCCCCCCCCACCCCCGCATGCAAAAAAGGGACCCAAGTTATAGTTTCGCCTAGGGCCCCTAAATTCTCAGGACCGGCCCTTCCTTTTTGGTGTGCAAATCCATTCCCATTCACTCCGCAAAAATTGACATGCTTATAAGAAACATTGTTCTCATGACTTGTGCAATCATCATTAGCATTGTGGATATTCAAAGAATTCATACTAACAACATTGCAATCATGCTCATCATTCAAATATTTTGTGCCAAGCATTTTATTGACTACTTCTAACAATTGAGCACAATTTTTGAACCATCATTTTCAAGAAAGATATTATAAATATGATCAATAATATGATGCAACCTCAATTCCTTTTTTATGTAGTTTTATTTTATAAACCAAACTAGTGATAAAACAAGAAATTAAAAGATTTGATTGCAAGATCTAAAGATATACCTTCAAGCACTCACCTCCCCGGCAACGGCGCCAGAAAAGAGCTTGATGTCTACTATGCAACTTTATTCTTTGTAGACACGTGTTGGGCCTCCGGGCGCAGAGTTTTGTAGGACAGTAGCAATTTTCCCTCAAGTGGATGACCTAAGGTTTATCAATCCATGAGAGGTGTAGGATGAAGATGGTCTCTCTCAAATGACCCTACAACCAAATACAAGAAATCTCTAGTGTCCCCAACACACCCAATACAATGGAAAATTGTACATGTGCACTAGTTCGGCGAAGAGATGGTGATAAAAGTGTAATATTTATGGTAGAAATATATTTTTATAATCTGAATAAATAAAAACAGCAATGTAGCAAATAGTAAACGAGCACAAAAACGGTGTTGCAATGCTTAAAAACAAGGCCTAGGGTCCGTACTTTCACTAGTGCAATCTCCCAACATTGCTAACATAGTTGGATCATATGATTATCCCTCAAAGTGCAATAAAGAATCACTCCCGAGTTCCTATCAGCATAGAACAAAAGATAGGAATTGTTTGTAGGGTATGAAACCTCCTCAAAGCTATTCTTTCCATTCGATCTATTCAAGAGTCCGTACTAAAATAACACCAAAGAAAATTCATATTGTCAATACTCAATACACACAAAGAACTACAAGGAGACCCCGAAGTTTCCGTCTAAGAAAATATAATAAAAACGTGCATCAGCCCCTCTGTATAGATTACCCCAATATCACCGCGGGAACCCGCGAGTTGAATGGCACAACATATATCAACTGAATCAATAAGATACCCCAATTGTCACCTCAAGTATTCATGCCGCAAGACATATATCATGTGTTCTCATCTCCGAATATTCGATCCGACAAGACAAAACTTCAAAGGGTAAAGACTCAATTCACCACAACAAGAGTATAGAGGGGAGAAACATGATCCGACTATATTAACAAAGCCCATGATATAGATCACAAGAGAGAGAGAGATTAAACACATAGCTACTGGTACAAACCCTCAGCCCCGAGGGTGGAATACTCCCTCCTCATCGTGGTGGCAGTCGGGATAATGAAGATGGCCACCGAAGATGATTCCCCCCTCCGGCAGGGTGCCGGAATGGGTCTAGATTGGTTTTCGGTGGCTACGGAGCCCTGCGGCGGAAGAACTTCTGATCTAGGTTTTCCCCCAAAGGGTTTCAGAATATTTGGGAATTTATAGTGCAAAGAAGGGGTACGGGAGGCCACCGAGGTGGGCACAACCCACCTGGGCACGCCAGGGCGCCCTGGCGCACCCTGGTGGGTTGTGCCCCCCTCGGGGAACCCCCCCAGGTGCTGCTCTGGCCCATTGGGTTCCTTATGGTCCTAAAAAATCTCCGTAAAGTTTTGCGGTGTTTGGACTCCGTTCAATATTGATTTCGTACGATGTGAAAAAACAAGCAAAAAAAGCAACTGGCACTAGGCGCTGGGTCAATAGGTTAGTCCCAAAAAATGATATAAAGTTGCTATAAAATAATTGTAAAACACCCAAGAATTATAAAATAACAGCATGAATACTTCATAAATTATAGATACGTTGGAGACGTACCGGTGTACAGCCCTGCCCTGACACGTGGCTTGCACAGCAGGACTAGACGAGGTGTGCCTCGGCACTTGTGAGCCAGTGCGGGACTCACGAGGCCCTACCTCAAGGAGGGTTGCGCCTAAATTTGATCCTTAATAGTTGTGATGGCCTTGCGACATGCTTAGACAACCTATGCCGAATGAATCTCCTGAGGTGGTCACATGAGAAGGCCAAACACCAACGACCCGACGAGGTGACGTGAATGGGGCCGGCCCGCCAGACAAAGCTCAGTCGTTGGGTTTATCGACGCTGCAGGGACGGACCCGAGCAGAGACGCCGTGCCTAGTATTCTCATGCGAAAATCCTGAAGAAAGACAACCAGCGCGCGGCTCCTATTGTGGTGAGGCACCGGGTCGCGTGCCCTGGCTCGTCGGCCCATGATTAGCTCATGCAAGAACAAGGAACCAAGGGCCATGGCAGGTGACGTACACGAGAGCTGGCCCGCGAGCCATAGCTCAACCTCTTGGGTTTCGCGATGCTGCAGGGAAGAACCCAAGCACAGACGCCGTACCCGCCCTTAATCATGAGGTGGTCGTGGGTGGGCTTGCAAGGGCGTACGACGATGATGGAAACGAAGTGCCGAACAGGCAGATGATAATCATGAAATAACTTACGGAAGGAGATGAAGCTAGTTCTGATAGATGGAAGAATGATACATGCCGTAGGGACAGACCCACGCGGCCTGGGGATGATGCAGCCTGAGGGGCGCCCCCAACAAAGTAAATCAAAGATGCAAAAGGATACGTGTCGCAGGGACAGGCCTGTGCGACCTGGGGATAATGCAGCCCGAGGGGCACCCCAACTAAATAAACTGGAAAACGTCACCTGGTGCCGTTGCTGAGGAGATGTCGAAGTAGCTGAAGGTCCGTGCTTGGAGGGGTTGCTCCTCATGAGCCGCCAGGGTCCTGAACCTCGGGAGGCTCATGAAGAACCGCCGCCATCTCCACCAGGACCGCGTGGTGCCTGGCCTCCTGAGCTGCCATGATGCTTCGCAGGCGACGCTGGAAGGTGACAGCCGCGTTCAGCAAACCAAAAGGCATGCGAACATAGTTGTGAGGTGGGCCCTCACACCGACCAGCGTGCGAAGGCCAGAAGCGCTCCTGAGATGCGGCTCTGTTGAGCCCTGGGGTTTTGACACAGACGCGTAGCTCGTCGCTCTCGCCAGGACAAGGAGCCGCGCTAGGTTGTAGGCGACGGTCGCTGCGCATGGCTCTCGCCTCTTGAAGCTCCTCGGTCATCTTGGTGGTGAACTCCTGAGCACCTGGCACCCTGTGCCTAGTGCCCTCGTGAGGGAAGCGTGCGATGAAGCATGCCTCCATGTGGTGCCCGAGCACCTCCCTCATGACGTTGGCTAAGTCAGAGGCCCTCCAGAAGAGAGCCCCCGAGCCCAGCTTGAGGAGGGCGCCGGGCGTGCCTTGCTATGCATGAGAGGGAGGAGCCCCATCCGCGGGCATAAATCCTGAGGTGGCGCCACTGGAGACACCGCCCTCCCGAGGCTCTTGGCGGAGTAGCTGCTTCTTCTTCTTGGGGATAACCTCAGGAGGGTAGATGGCGCCTTCGTTATCTGGGTGTTCAATTGTCGCGGCCTGATAGGCCTGCTAGAGGGACCACATCGCGTCCTTCTCCTCGCAGGCGATCGTGATGATGTCGCGGTTCCCTGGCATCTTAAGGACGTTGTAGCCATGGTGGGTCACTGTCATGAACTTGGCCAGGGCCGAATACCCAAGGATGGCATTGTACGGGAGGCGGATGTGAGTGACGTCAAAGTCGATGAGCTCGGTGCGCTAGTTGTCGCACTGGCTGAAGGTGACAGGGAGGAGGATCTGCCCTATCGGGGTGGTGGAGCCGTCGGTCACTCCTAAGAAGGGCTTGGTGGGCTGCAGCTGATCATACGACACTTGGAGGTGGTCGAATGTCTCGATGGAAAGAACATTGAGCCCTGCGCCACCATCGATGAGGGTCTTGGTGACAAGGACGTTGCTGATGACGGGCGAGCAAGGCATTGGGATCACGCTGGCAGTCGCCGCACACTTGAGCTGGTCGGACGACCTGAAGGTGATGGTGCACTTGGACCACCTGAGTGGATGTTTGGCCTCGAGCCTGGGGAGGGCCGCGTTCACCTCACGAGCGAACTGCTTGAAGATGCAGTGGGAGGCTGGGGCCTGAGTGCCACCCAAGATGCAGGCGATGGTGTGAGGCTCCTAGAAGCCCCCAGACCCCTCGTCCTGGTGGTGGTCGTCATTCCTTCTTGGTGGTGGTGGCAGCGGAGGGAGGCTGGCATTGCCCTGAGGACGGTGCTCACGAGGCTGGTCTCTCCAGGCGCCCTCTCGAGGCTGGCCTTGCCAGCGATCCTCGTGAGGCTAGTCGCGCCACTCCTGGCGGGGGCCGCGGTCGTCCCAACATCCTCCACTTCTGCCTCCTCCACGGTCGTAGCCTCGATCGTTGTGCTCGGGGCGTCAACCGAGGCGCCCCTCGCGGATGGCCCTAAGCTCCTGACAGTCATTGGTGCTGTGGCTATGCACGTTGTGGAAGATACAAAATGGACGGCTGCCCTTGGACGACTCCGAGTGGTCGCAGCCGCGCTTCATCTCTGGTTCTGCCGTAAGCACGGAAGCCCCCTTGCTCTTCATGTCCTTGGCCTTGGCCTACTTGTCTTCTGGGTCGGTAGCTGGGAGCTCTAGGAGGGAGAGGTGCTCCTCCTCAACTCTCGTGCACTTGGTAGCCATGTTGAACATCTCCAGAGCCGTGCACAGGTCCTCGTGGATGGCAAGCTCCTCCTTCATATTGACATCGTGAATGCCATCAGAGAACGCCGAGATGATGGCTTCGTCAGAAACCTTGGGGATCTTCAGACGGACGCTGTTGAAGCGCTGAATGTACTTCTGCAGGGTCTCCCCAGGCTGCTGCTTGATGCACCGCAGGTCACCTGCGGCGGGCGGGTGGTGGCGAGTGCCCTGGAAGTTGGTGACGAAACGCTCGCGCATCTCTTCCCAGGAGGAGATCGCTCCCGCGGGCAGATTCAGGAGCCACGAGTGCACGCCATCCTTGAGGGCCATGGGGAACCAATTTGCCATGACCTTATCATCGCCGCTGGCCGCCTCGATGCTCAGCTCGTAGAGCTACAGGAACTCCGCAGGGGCGGGGGTGCCGTCGTAACGCGGAGGAAGGTCAGGCTTGAACTTGCCTGGCCAGACGATGCTGCGTAGCTCAGGGGTGAAGGCGCGGTAGCCTGCTGTGGTCACTGGGGCCCGTCGTGGAGGTGGAGCCTGATCTTGGTGCTCGCGGGCCACCGCTGCAGGTGGCGAGCAGTCTTGACGTGGCGGTGGAGGGAGTGCTGGAGCACCTTCTTGCGGCCGCTGGATCTCCCGGCAGCTTTCTTCTTTGCGTGCGGGTTCCTGGCGCGGTGGGTCATGTCGCGGGGCCGCGCCTCTTGGAACGAGGCGGACGTCCTGACGGGGAGGTGGCGGAGGCGCTCCATGGGCCATGTCGCCAGCAAGAGGCAGTGGACAAGGCAGCGAGAGGGACGGCGATGCGGTCCAACTAGTCTTTGTAGAGGTCGTCGACTGGGTGGTAGCGCAGGAGCTCATGTGCCATGAGCAACGCAGCCTACCCATTCGCTGGGCCGTAATGTGCGTCGTACAATGAGCCAGCTAGAGTCAGCGACAGCGTGGCGGTGTCTCCGTCTCGTCGCACAGAGGGATGCTGCGATGAAGCTTGCTGCTCGTGCCCCACCGGGCCGGTGACGGCGTTGGCGGCAGGTGATGGAGAACAACGGGGAGGCCGGCCGATGGGCGCCATCTAGGCGACACGCGCGGTGAGAGCGGCTCAACACTTAGCATGGGCTCGGCGAGCATCAGTCATGGAGACGGTGGAGCGGCGGCGAGTCGATCGATGGAAGAGAAGCTTCGACGCAACCCTGTCAGGTGCGCCAAATGTCGGATTCCGGGGTCCGCAGACCCTAGAGAGGTTCGAACACTGGGGTGCGTATGAATAACTCCTTCCCAACCTGCTGGCCCGACAATTCCACGGCCTAGCTCGACGAACCCAAGGGACAAGAGACACAACAATTTATCCTGGTTCGGTCCACCTAGCGGTGTAATACCCTACTCCATCTTTGTGGTGGATTGCCTCGAGGGGCTCAGGATGGACTAGTACAGTGGTTAAACATCCTCAGGAGGTGAGGTGTTCTTGAGCTCGATGAGCTGGTGGGTGTGAGGATGGTCTGAATGATCCGATCCCTCTCTGGTGGTGGCTAAGCCCTATTTATAGTGGCCTTGGTCCTCTTCCCAAATATAGGTAGGAAGGGATCCCACAATGGCCAAATTCAAAGGGAGACAACTAGTACAAACTATCTTGACAAAATTAGTCTTCGCCTACAAAGGCTCTGGTGGTGATGCTGCAGTGGGCTCCGCGATGACCTCCATCCTGTCATCCTGGCGGTCTTGATCTCATTGCACCAATACGGAAACCTTTGCCTGATTCCTCGGGACTCTACGCCTGCCCTTGCCTCCTTGGCACCAAAGGGGAAACTGGCACACTGCGCCCGCTCGCGCCCGCCTGGCCTTGGTCATCATCGCTCACGTCACGTGAACCTCCTGAGGTGCACCTTGTATTGATATCTCCGCTCCTCGAGAGCCAGCCTGGTTAGGCCGCCGCCCAAGGAGGTCTTGGTGCCATCCGTCTCGCGAGGCTTGGCCGCTTGCGAGGGTCTTGAGTCATTGCTGATGAAGCTGGGCCGTACCAGGCCGCCAACTGAGCCACGCCGTGGGCCGCGGGCAGGCAAGTCTGGGTACCCCCATTCCTAGGACGCCGACAGAGCACACCAGCCCAAAAGGGGTGGCACCCCCTGGCATGTGGATGAATTGGAGAAGGAACAAGGGGGTCCGGCTCCCCTTCCTTTCTCTCTTCCCCCTTCCTTTATTCTCCGATGAAAAATGGAAAGGGGCGGCACTTAGGGAAACCCCAAGTAGGATTCTGATCCTACTTGGGGCGCCCCCTGGCTGCCTCTCTTCCCCTCCCACATAAATATATGTGGGGAGGGGGCGCCTAGAACACACAACATCAATTGTTAGCCGTGTGCGGTGCTCCCTCCATAGTTTAAACCCCCGGTTATATTCTTGTGGTGCTTAGGCGAAGCCCTGAGCGGATCACTTCACCATCACCATCACCACGCCGTCGTGTTGATGGAAGTCATCTACTACCTCGACACCTTGCTGGATCAAGAAGGCGAGGGACGTCACCGAGCTGAATATGTGCAGAACTTAGAGGTGGCGTACGTTCGTTACTTGATCGGTCGGAGCTAGAAGAAGTTCGACTACATCAACCGCGTTGTCAAATGCTTCCACTTTCGGTCTACGAGGGTATGTAGACACACTCTTACCCTCGTTGCTATGCCTCTCCATGGATAGACACTACAAAAAAAGACACATCCGTGACATTTTGGGTCGAACGAATTTTTTTCTGTCATACTTATGACACTTCTATGACGATAATTGTGACAAAACCTGCTATCATCATAGATGTGGTGGGGTCCTACTTTTGTGACAAAAAATCATGACAGAAAATGGGCTTTTCGTCCTGGGCGGGCCGGAGATGCAGCTGCATTACATTCTTTGGGCCATCCATGACGGAAAAAACCATGGTAGAAGCGAGGGCGAGGAAAATATCGGGGGAGTTCCCGGTTACAGTGGGTGGTCGAGGGCCGAGCGATGCACGTTTCTCTCGTACGTACGCGCGTGTGTGCGAGGCATTGAGCTCTAACTGAACCCGAGCGAGGCGTTGGGCTCTAATTGAACCCCAGCAATTGCACTGCAGGCTACGCGTTACTGAACCTAAGTGATCAATCGATGGATGTTAACTGAACCTGATCGAGGGATTCCTTTGCTACTGCTGCTAACTGAAGCCAATCGATGCTGCCTCTGGATGAATAGTGAGCGTTGTTGGAGGGTTTGGATGAACAGTTCCCGGTGGGGGTTGGATGAACAGGAACCCGTGGTAGTAGAGGCCGTTGCCACTGGATGAACAGTATCTCGATCGATCGAGCCGATGGATGAACAGAACCCCGTGGAGGGCTGGATGAACAGGACCCCGTGGAGGGCTGGTTTAACAGGACCCCATGGAGGGCTGGTTGAACAGTAGCCGGTGGAGGGCTAGATGAACAGTAGCCCATGGAGGGGTGGCTGAATAGGACCGCGTGGAGAGGGCTGGTTGAACAGTAGCCAGTGGAGGCTAGATGAACAGGAGCCCGTGGATGAACAGGAGCCCGTGGATGAACAGTCGCAGGTGGAGGCTGGAGGAGGTCGATGGTGGATGAAAATTAGCACGTGGAGGCTGGAGGAGGTCGATGGTGGAGATGAACAATATCCTGTGGATTCCTGTTTTGTGGTACGCCACACCCTACCCGATGAACAGGACCCCTGTTTCCACCGTAGCACTCCAACACAAGTCCGTTTCCTCCATTTTGCGGTACGCCACACCCCTCCCGATCAACAGGACCCCGTTTCGACCGTAGGAGGTCTGTTTCCTCCGTTTTGCGGTACGCCAGACCCCTCTCGATGAACAGGATCCCATTTCCATCATGGCCGGTCGAACACAAGGCCGTTTCCTCTGTTCTGCGGTACGCCGAGCCTCGTTTCCATCGGCTGTTCCGTCCAAGCCGGTTGGCTCCCGATGAACAGCACGCGTTCTGTTGCCTCCCGATGAACACAACGCATTTCGTTGCCTCCCCATGAACACGATGACGACGCAGTTTCTCCGTTCTGACCCAGCCACAGCCATGTACACGAGCCATGGCCGTACGTATGCGCGAGTAGGCATTCGAGACCCCGCCCATATGTACGTACGTGGCCGTATTTACTTTCTTGCACCCTGGCCGATGTATGTACGTGTACATGCTATGTGTGAGCCTCTACTACCACATGTGCGCGCCTCTACATTGACCAGTATGTACGTACACGTTCGCGACTAGAATGACAACGCTACGTATGCTTCGACCGGGTGGGTCCCGACTGTCAGGCACTTCCTTGCATGCGAAGATGTAGCTGGTGGTCCCAACAGTCAGGGGGTGAATCATTTTTTCCCGTAATATGGACGCACTTCCTTACGTGCGAAGATGTAGCTGGTGGGTTCTAGAAGTCAGGGGGAAATGTTTTTTTTAATGAAATACGGTGGCCCGTCCGGTGGGTCCCTGCTGTGAGGTGGAGGAATCATTATTTTCCGTGAAATAAGGAGGCAGTTCCTTGCTACGGCCATGGACCCAGCTGTTAGCCTCTCCACGTATAGTACTCTTCCGATGGAAGTCGTTCCATGACCATGTCGACCACGCTTTGGCGAGAGCACCAGGGCGGTGGACGACGGCAAGGCCTAGGAAGGGGACGATGCGGAGCCGGGAAGACGCGGCAGTGGATGCCCACACAGAGAGGAGTACAAGGGTTCACTGGTTCGGCTGCGGTGTGAGGCTGCCATCACCGCAGGGCCTGGCCAATGGTGGGAGTAGTAGGGGGCAGTGAGGCCTTCGCGGCATCACAGCCAGCCATGGGAAGCAGGAGCATGCGGCACGACCGGCGCTAGTTTGGGCGGCTGGAGGAACAAGACAATAGGTTGAAGAAGCAATACCACCGTTGGATGGACACCGTACGGTCGCTGGAGCTAGAATCGTTCATATTGACTAAGTTGACAAAGCCCTCTGTCCCGTCAACTTAGTAGGCCCAAAAGTCAGCCTCCCACTATGGTGGGTCCCAGCTAGCAGGGGGTATTCGTTTTTTTGTGCGTAATAAGGAGGCACTTCCTTGCGTGCGAAGATATAGCTGGTGGGTCCGACCTGTCAGTGGGGGGAACATTTTTTCACTAAATACAGAGGCCCTTCCGGTGGGTACCAGCTGTCAGGTGGAGGAATCATTATTTTGTGTGTAATAAGGAGGCATTTCCTTGCGTGCGGCCGTGGACCCAGCTGTCAGCCTCTCCACGCATAGTCTACTTATGATGGATGTCGTTCGTTGACCATGCTGACTACTCCGCGCCGAGCGCATCCAAGGTGGTGGACGACGGCGAGGCCCCGGACAGTGTTGGATTTCGGGTTCCGACAGACCCTTGAGGTTCGAACACTAGGGTGCGCGCGGAGATGTCGCCTCCTTCCTACCTGCACCCCTCCGCCTTGCTAGGACCTAAACTCAGGAAAGAACAACACAAGAGACACAGGGTTTATACTGGTTCAGGCCACCGTTGTGGTGTAATACCCTACTCCAGTGTGTGGTGTGGTGGATTGCCTCTTGGGCTGATGATGGTGAACAATACAAGGAGGAACGACCTCGCGAGGGTATGTTCTTGGCTGGGGCAATGAACTGCTGGGAGGAGCTCAGTCACCCTTCTCTCTCTCTCTATCTGATCTAAACCCCTCTCTCAAGAGCCTCCTTCTCCAAACCCCTCAGCTCTCTGTCCGTGTCCCCCCCTCTTGCGGGTGGCTGATCCTATTTATAGATGCCCTGGTCCTCTTCCCAAATATCGAGCGGGAAGGGAGCCAACAATGGCGGGCTAATTTGAAAGGGGGACAACTAGTATCAACCATCCTGACAAAAGTAGTCTTCGCCTGCGCAAAGCTCTGGTGATGACGCCGTCTTGGGCTCCACGGTGACCTCCGTCTCGTAGTCCTCCTGGTCTTGGTCTCGTTGCACCGAAATGGCAACCTTTGCCTGATGCCTCGGTACTCCGCGGCTGCGCTTGCCCCCTTTGCACCAAAGAGGAAGGGAGGACGCTGCGCAGGCTGGCACCCGCCTGGCGCCCTCGGTCATCATGGCTTGTGTCACGGGCACCTCGTGAGGTACCCCGCCTTGATCTCTCCGCCTCCTCGTGAGCCAACCTGACGAGGTCATGCCTGAGGAAGCTCCGCGTCGTCCGCCCCATGAGGCTTGGCCCCTCACGAGGGTCTTGAGTTTGTGTTGGTGAAGATGGGTCGTGCTGGGCCCCCTTTTGAGCCACGCCGCAGGCCGCAGGCAGGCAAGTCTGGGGACCCCCGTTCCCAGAACGCCGACAGTAGCCCCCGGGCCCAAGGCACGCCCGGGCTTGGCCGTGCAGGGAAGAGGAAGGGCAAGAGCGAAGTGCCGCGGGCCCTAACAGCCTGCGGCCTTGGGCGCCACGTGGCGGTTGATGGGACGTGGGCGTCTCCACTTCCCCATGGCGCCTCGACAACTGCACGGATTGGACAAGTCCCTGCATGCAAAGCGGGTCATAATTACCTGCGATCGTGGGGGGCGTTGGTTGGCCATCGCCAGCTATAAATATGGACCGGCGCGCGCCCTTCCAGTCCATCGCTCCTTGCTTCTCCTTTTTCTTCATGGCCCCGTCGAGGAGGTTCTCGGCCGCAGAGAAGGGGAAGGCTCGCCAGGTTGAGCCCGCCTCTCCCCCACCCAAGCGCGGCCGAGGGCGCCCTCACAAACATCCTATGGCCACCACGGTGGCTCCCCGCTGCCGTGGAGGCGATCTTCAGCATAGTGACGGGCGGATTGCTGTGGCCGGGGGGCGCGCTCCGGCTGCGCGTCCCCCTAGGCCGCGCTTTCGCGCTGCTGAAGTGCTGCCGGAGTTCGTCGTGTGGTTGGCGGAGCTGACTAGCACCCGGCTTCCACTTCCTCGCTTCCTCCTTGGCGAGCTCCCGACCGGCGCCCCGGGCGGCCTCTGGCTCCAGGCCGACGGCTGCTACAGCCGGGCCTCATGGGTCTCACTGGAGGTCTCTGCAGCCGGGAGCCTGTCTCTGGCCCGCGGTTGGCAAACGTTTGCCCGCGCGCGTGGCCTGAGCCGTGATGCACCATACACTTCAAGTTCGACGGCGATGCCACCCTCTACGTGAGGGTGTTTGGGGAAGATGGTCGCCGCACAGGGTGTTGCCCCGAGGGTGACGACTGCGGCTGGGAACCCAGCTCCGGCGATGATGGAGAGGGCAGTGCTCGCGTGGTAGGCAGCGCTCAGGGTTCCTCAAGATTCTCCGGCTCTTCTTCAGGCGGCGACTCTTCTAGCGGTGGCCGCGGTCAGCCCCCACGCCGTCGTATCTGCTTGGGAGGTGGTAACGTGTCCGCCCGCCATCGCGCCCTGGTGAAGCGCGAGAGGGAGTCCGCCTGAGCTCCGGAGGCAGCTCGGGCCTTCCCTGCGGGCCGGTGTGAGGCGATCTGCACCAGATTTGTCCTTTCTTTTCCTTTTTCCTGCATAACAAAGACAATAGCGTGGAGCCCCGCGGGGGCGTGTTTGGGTCATTGCTGTTAATCATCGTTTTGCTTTCGTTATTGTACCTTCCGGCTACGTGCCCGCGCGTGGGTAGTTCCCGGCCCCGGCCGTGGGGGGCGACCGACCCAGGCCGTTTGTTTGCGTCGCGGTGCCAGTGGGGCACGGACTGGAGGGTGCTCCTGTGATGGGCCCAGGTCGCGAACCCTTTGAATGACTAGGATAGGAACACTCGCGAGGGCACTCGGCTGCCCCCCCCTCGTGAGGCCTTGCACAAGAGAAATCGAGGCAGGAGAGCGAAAAGTCGAAGAACCACAAGCCAAAGACGGCAACAACTTCAATAAAACTTCGAATAAGAAGGAACAAGCCAACTGCGGAAAGCAAATGAAAAGCCGCGTCCGGCACCTAATCTAGTCTTCGACATCTTCTCACCAGCACGGAGCTAAGTGCTGCCACTGGGCGTGGGAGGGAGCCCCAGGGCCTGAGGCCGGCACTCCTGAGACTCCGGGGCGTGTACAACCCCAACTCATTATTACGTGAGAGTGTCACGGGTGGCGAGCTTCATAGGCATTGGCCTTCTTCACAGGCTCCGGGCCTTTTCCAAAACGCGGTGGCTTCACAGGCATTCGCCTTCTTCACAGGCTCCGGGCCTTTTCCAAAATGCGATAGCTTCATAGGCATTCGCCTTCTTCACAGGCTCCGGGCCTTTTCCAAAACGCGATAGCTTCACAGGCATTCGCCTTCTTCACAGGCTCCGGGCCTTTTCCAAAACGCGATAGCTTCACAGGCATTCGCCTTCTTCACGGGCTCCGGGCCTTTTCCAAAACGCGATAGCTTCACAGGCATTCGCCTTCTTCACAGGCTCCGGTCCTTTTCCAAAACGCGATAGCTTCACAGGCATTCGCCTTCTTCACAGGCTCCGGGCCATTTCCAAAACGCGATAGCTTCACAGGCATTCGCCTTCTTCAGAGGCTCCGGGCCTTTTTAGGGGTAGAACCTCCGAAGGTGCTGGATGTTCCATGCGTTCTGGACTGGCAACCCCTCCTGAGTCTCCAAGCGCGCGGAGCCGGGCCTGGAAACATGAACAGCTTTGAACGGGCGCTCCCACATGGGAGAGAGCTTGTGCAGCCCCTCCCTGGAGAGAACCCGCCTGAGCACGAGGTCTCCTACCTCGAGAGTTCTGGGGCAGATGTTGCCACAGTGATATCGCCGCAGTGCTTGTTGGTACCTCGCCGCTCGTAGCGCGGCTTCTCGGCGACGTTCCTCCCCCAGCATGAGGTCCATCCCCCGCATGGCGTCCTGCTGCGCCTCATCAAACGCCAGGACCCGCACGGAGCGACGTCTGACCTCGTGAGGGAGGACCGCTTTAGCTCCGTAGACCAGGAAGAACGGGGTCTCTCCAGTCGGCTTGGTCGCGGTGGTGCGGATGGACCACAACACGGACTGAAGCTCGTCGTACCAACCTCTGCCGCAGGCCTCCAGCTTCTTCTTGAACGTCCTGGTCTTGAGCCCCCTCAGGACCTTCGCGTTGGCTCGCTCGGCCTGGCCGTTGCTTCGGGGGTGCGCCACTGAAGCGTAGCATATCTGCGTTCCAAGGTTAGCACAATATGTTTTGAAGAGGTTACTGGTGAACTATGAACCGTTGTCCGTGATGATGCGATTCGGCACCCCGAATCGGCTCACGATGCCCTTGATGAACTTGACCGCGGAACCCGCGGGAACGGTGCGGATAGCCTCTACTTCAGCCCACTTGGTGAACTTGTCCACGGCGACGTAGAGTTAGCGGTAGCCCCCGGGCACCCGAGGAAACGGGCCCAAGATGTCCAGCCCCCAGACTGCGAATGGCCACGAAAGGGGTATAGTCTGCAAGCCTCCTGCTGGCTGATGGATCTGCTTGGCGTGGAACTGGCAGGCCTCACAAGCTTTCACTAGTTCGACGGCGTCATTGAGCGCGGTGGGCCAATAAAACCCACTGCGGAACGCCTTGCCGACGAGGGTCCGTGATGATGAATGATGTCCACAGTCCCCGCCGTGTATATCTTCCAGCAGTTCCTTCCCTTGCTCCCTGGAGATGCAGTGCAGGGATACATCGTTTGGCCGCTTCCGGTAGAGCTCTCCATCCTTGATGCAGTATGCCGTGGCCTAGCGTGCCACTCACTCCGCTTCCTCCTCCTTCTCAGGCAGGGTCCCTTGCGTTAGGTAACTCCGGAGCTCCGTGATCCAACATTCCTCCTGAGGTTCCATCGTCAGGAGTAGGCGTGCTCCCGAGGCCGGGCCACAGGCCGGAGCCCCTGAGGCAAGTGGCTGGGGGAGCTCCTCCCGGGCTGAGCCGTGTTCAATAATGACGGCAGGGCTAAGGGTTTGAAGAGCCGCTCCTCGAAAACACCAGGCTCCTGAGGTAACCGCCTGGACGCCTGTTTGGCGATGTCGTCGGCCTCTTGGTTGGTGCCACGGGGCACATGCTGCAACTCCAACCCCCAGAACTACTTCTCCATCCAGCGGACCTCCGCTAGGTAGGCTTCCATGTGCTCATCCTTCGGATCGTACACCTTGTTGGAGAAATTGACAAGGAGCTGCGAATCGCCCTTGATGGTGAGGCGTTTCACCCCCAGGGCAGCTGCGGCCTTCAAGCCTGCTATTAAACCTTCATACTCCGCTATGTTATTGGAGACCTTTTCACCTTGCTGGAAGCAGAGCTGCACGGCGTAGTAGAGCTTGTCCTGAGTGGGCGATATAAGCACCGCCCCAGCCCCAGCGCCATGCCTGGAGAACGCCCCATCGAAGTACATGACCCAGCCTTCTGGCACCTCACTTCCTAGGGACAGGGACCGATCCTTGTCGGCCTTGAGGCCTGGCGCCTCCGTCCATTCTGCCACAAAATCCGCCAACGCTGCTCCCTTGATGACTCTGGTCGTGCTGAATTCGAGCTGAAACGCTTGCAGCTCTATGTTCCACTCAGCGACCCTTCCAGCTGAATTAGGGCTCCTGAGCACTCTCTCCAGGGGGTATGATGAGACGACCTTGATGGGGTGGCCCTGAAAATAGTGCCGCAGCTTGCGCGAGGCCACCAGTAGCGCGAGGAGGAGTTTCTGAGGCATGGGGTACCGCGCCCTTGCATCCCGCAGCACCGTGCTGACGAAGTACACTGGGTGCTCAACGAGGTGGAGTGCGTCAGTGCTGGTGGCTCCCTTCGGAGACCATGGCGCCTCTTGAGGCAATGAGGCCTCCTGAGACTGGCCATCTGGGAGAGGGGCCCCTTCCGCCTCCGGTGCTCCCCTCTGTGGCGGTTGATCCTCCTCAGCCGCGGTCGCAGTTTCTGTGGGCCTTCCTTGTCCCTGTTCTGCCTTGTCCCGGGCTGCTGCCGCGGTTTTGATTCGGCGCTCCTCTCTGACTGCCACCAAGGCTGCGCTGGCGGAGTAGGGAGTGGCGGCGAGGTAAAGCCCCAGGGGTTCTTGAGGGTGCGGAGCCACCATGACCGGTGGGCTGGTCAGGTATCTCTTGAGATCCTGGAACGCCTTGTTGGCCTCTTCAGTCCACTCGAAGGGCCCATTTTTCTTCATTAGCTGGAAGAAAGGCAGTGCTCGTTCCCCCAACTTGGAGATGAAGCGCCCTAGCACAGTCACGCGCCCCGTGAGCTTCTGCATTTCTCTGAGGATCTTTGGCGGGCTCATGTCTTCCACCGCCTTGACCTTCTCCGGGTTAGCCTCGATGCCTCGGTGGGACACGAGGAAACCCAAGAGCTTGCTCGAGGGGACCCCGAACACACACTTCTCTGGGTTGAGCCATAGGTTCACTGCGTTGAGGCTCGCGAAGGTTTCCTCCAAGTCTTGTATCAAGGTCCTGGCCTCCCGAGTCTCTACCACAATGTCATCGACGTAAGCCTCAACATTCTTCCCGAACTGCGGGGCCAAGATGATGTGCATCAGCTGCTGGAAGGTCGCCCCTGCGTTACGCAGCCCAAATGGCATGCATGTGTAGCAGTACACTCCACACGGGGTTAGGAAGGCGGTCTTCTCGACGTCTTCTACCGCCATCTTGATCTGGTGATACCCAGAGAAGGCATCCAAGAAGCATAACAGGTCGCATTCCGCAGTGGAATCGACAATCTGGTCGATGCGGGGAAGCGGGAACGGATCTTGCGGGCATGCTTTGTTGAGGTTGGTGAAGTCGACACACATGCGCTCCTTCCCTCCCTTCTTTGGTACAACGACAGGGTTGGCCAACCAATCCGGGTATCGGACCTCGCGAATGACCCCAGTGGCTTCTAATTTGCGGGTCTCTTGGACAATGAAGGCCTGCTTTTCTGTGGACTGCCGCCTGGCCTTCTGCTTCACAGGGCGCACGTTGGGGCACACGTTGAGGTGATGCTCGATTACACTCCTAGGGATCCTGCCAACTGGTCAGGCTCCCAAGCGAATACTTTCTTGTTTGCGCATAGGAACCCGACTAGGGCCTTCTCCTGCTCGGGTTCGAGGTGGGCGCCTATGGTGAAAGTGGCGTTGGTGGACCCGTCCTCATCGACGGGTATCTGCTTGGTTTCTGCCTTGTCTTGGGTGAACAACTGTTTCTTCTTGGCGGGTGCAGCCCCCTTGCGCCCGGGGTCTCCATGTCGGCGGGCTGTGCCGACGCCGCCGTCTTGAAAGTGAGCTTGAGCACCCGCAGCGCGTCCCCGGTGTCCCCGTGCACAGTGAGGACACCGCTGCTCCCGGGCATCTTCATGAGGTTGTACGCCGGGTGCGTCGCGGCCATGAGCTGGGCCAGCGCTGGGTAGCCGAGGATGGCGTTGTAGGGGAGGCCGATGGGGGCGATGTCGAAGTCGACTAGCTCCGTGCGGAAGTTGTCGTAGGTGCCGAAGGTCACTGGGAGCCGGATCTGTCCCAAGGAGCTGGACGACTCGCCCCCAACGCCTGAGAAGGGCCGGCTGGGTTGCAGCCGTTCCAGGGGTATGTAGAGGAGGTTGAAGGCCTCGACCGAGAGCATGCTGAGTCCCGTGCCGCCATCAATGAGGGTCCTAGTGACGGCCACCTGGCAGATGGTGGGGGTACACAGCATGGGGAGCGCACCCGAGCAGGCCGAGTTGGAGGGGTGGTCCTCCGAGCTGAAGGTCAGGCCGGTCTCGGGCGCCGCCCGGTCCAGGGGAGCCCCCTGCCGCGTGGAAGTGGCGCTGACCCGGCGGATGAACGGCTTGATGTGGTGACTTGTAGGCGGCGCCTGTGAGCTGCCCAAGAGGGCCGCAACGACGTTGCGGGGCTCCATGGGCGCGCGGAGCGCGTGGGACGAAGAACCAGCTGGGGTGAGCGAGGGAGTTGCAGTGCGGCCGTCTTGCCGCACGGACGGATGCTGAGACGATGCTTGCCGCTCGTCCCCCACCGGGCCGGTGGCGGTGTTGACGGCAGGTGACGGGGAACGGCGAGGACGCCCGCTGACAGGGGCCGTCTGGGCGACGCGGGAAGCGAGCGCGGCCCGGCGCTCGGCGCGGGCCCGACGAGCGTCAGACATGGGCGTGATGGTCGGAGGAGAACGGGGTGGTGGAAGACGAATCCCGGTGCACCCCTACCTGGCGCGCCAAATGTCGGATTTCGGGTTCCGGCAGACCCTTGAGGTTCGAACATTGGGGTGCGCGCGGAGATGTCGCCTCCTTCCTACCTGCACCCCTCCGCCTTGCTAGGACCTAAACTCAGGAAAGAACAACACAAGAGACACAGGGTTTATACTGGTTCGGGCCACCGTTGTGGTGTAATACCCTACTCCAGTGTGTGGTGTGGTGGATTGCCTCTTGGGCTGATGATGGTGAACAATACAAGGAGGAACGACCTCGCGAGGGTCTATTCTTGGCTGGGGCGATGAACTGCTGGGAGGAGCTCAGTCACCCTTCTCTCTCTCTATCTGATCTAAACCCCTCTCTCAAGAGCCTCCTTCTCCAAACCCCTCAGCTCTCTGTCCATGTCCCCCCCCCTCTTGCGGGTGGCTGATCCTATTTATAGATTCCCTAGTCCTCTTCCCAAATATCGAGCGGGAAGGGAGCCAACAATGGCGGGCTAATTTGAAAGGGGGACAGCTAGTATCAGCCATCTTGACAAAAGTAGTCTTCGCCTGCGCAAAGCTCTGATGATGACGCCGTCTTGGGCTCCACGGTGACCTCCGTCTCGTAGTCCTCCTGGTCTTGGTCTCGTTGCACCGAAATGGCAACCTTTGCCTGATGCCTCGGTACTCCGCGGCTGCGCTTGCCCCCTTTGCACCAAAGAGGAAGGGAGGACGCTGCGCGGGCTGGCACCCGCCTGGCGCCCTCGGTCGTCATGGCTTGCATCACAGGCACCTCGTGAGATATCCCGCCTTGATCTCTCCGCCTCCTCGTGAGCCAGCCTGACGAGGCCGTGCCTGAGGAAGCTCCGTGTCGTCCGCCCCGCGGGGGTCTTGAGTTTGTGTTGGTGAAGATGGGCCGTGCTGGGCCCCCTTTTGAGCCACGCCACAGGCCGCAGGCAGGCAAGTCTGGGGACCCCCGTTCCCAGAACGCCGACAGACAGCAACAAGCCGGAGATGGGAAGACGCGGGAGTAGAGTTGCAGACGGAGAGGTGTACGAGGGTTAACTGGTTCTGGCGCGGTCTGGCTCGGCAGACGGTGGAGAAGAACAGGAGGTGTGGAGGGGTGGAGGGATGGCCTGGCCAATGGTGGGGTAGCGGTTCATAGTGAAGCGTTCTAAGCAGAGCTGCTAGCAGCAGGAGGCGGGAGCAGGTGGTCCCGGCGGCGCTGGAGGAAGAAGACGAGAGATTGAAGATGGATGTCAGTCATTGGATGTAAATCCAACGGCTAACGATGTCAGAATCATTTGTTGACTAATTTGACAACGACTTGCGTTGGCTTTGACCTGTTGGCCCACATTTCAGCCTCCAAAAATGTGGCACGTATCCAACCCATTTTTCAGAATTTATAGTCAATTTGATCTCTTTTTGTAGAATTACAGTGCATTTGCTGGGCTGGGTGAACAAATAATGTAGCGTCCATGCGGCCCATTTATTTTTCTCCTAAAAAATTATAGGCCATTTGCACTTTCTCGAAATACACGATTTTGCTGGGTTGATTCTAATTATAATGTTGGGTTGGGCGCAACAATGTTATCAATAAATAAACAAGGGCTGAGCATTTTGTTATAAATATATTTAAATAATAAGTGATTTATTATTACATTGGTCCTTAAATCTTACCAAGCTTTTGTACACAATCACCAGGATTTTTGTTGCCAAAAAATCCGGTATTTTGTTGTTAAGAAAATATTTATATAAGTTAATAAGATGTGGGATATTGTTTTCTTACATATGTAAGTATCTGTTAAATATATGATGACAATAACAATAATTTGTAATAACATATAAAATAATTTAACTATATATAATATAGTTAGAAGGGAAACAAAAGTTAGACCAGGCGTTCCTATTCTTATATATAAAAATAGAACAAACCTCTGCGTTTTCTTCAAAAAAATTCCATAAATTGGGCTGCCGATGTTTCAGGAAAAATAAAACCTCGGATGTGCGGTCCATAGGCCGGTCGATACATGACGGCCCTCAAAAAAATACAAACCGGCATGTCGTGGGTTGCGCATGTTAAAAAATAAAGCCTAGACAGGGCAGCCCAAAACCTAGCGGATACTTGCTGCCCAGTGACAATAAATGATACTACCCGCCAGCTCCACAGCTTCGTTGTGAATTTATCTCCTATGTTGAAGCACCTAAAAAATGTAACTATGTTTTGACAAACCCGTGGGCCCCAACGTCAGTATAGCATTAGGAGGAAGATTTTTTTCGATGAGGCACTTGCTTGCGTATGGCCATAGACCTGGTGGGTTCCGACTGTCCGCCTCTCCGCGTACATTCCTCTCCAGATTCCTCTCGTTTGTTCAGCATGTTCACAACGGCAGACAGCGGCGCCGCGGCGAGCGCACAAAGGCGCAGGAGGTGATCGGACCACCCAAGGCAATGCCTTATTTGTAACGAAAGTATTGAACTAGCCCAGTGGCCAAGTGACACTACCCGACAACTGTTCCGCCCGGGTTCAATTCCAGCTAATGCAGGGAAAATATCTCCAAATTTTTTGCCTCTACCATTATTGACATGTGGGTCCCCATTGTTATCTACGCACACCACGTCCAACACTTGCCAAAACTTCGTCCCTCATTTTCTCTGTTTTTCGCACACTCGACATTGTGTGGGCATTTTGAAAATAGCATATCTTTTTGACTATGCATCATATGAAGATGTGCTATGCATGAATGTTGATCAGCATGATGTTAACTGGCTGGTAGTTCCATTTTCGACCATGAATAAAACTTCCAACATGATGTTAACCCTGTTTGAAAAGGGCGTGTTAATATAAATGCTCTGCCTCTGAAAGTTGCAGTTTCTTATCTAAAACTGAACTTGCAGTTTCTTATCTGAAACTGAAACTTGCAGTTTCTTGTCTGAGAATCACATTGTCTGCACTTTATACTCCTATGAAACTACATTTTTAAGTGCTAAAAATAGATCTCTATAATTCATAAAATACTTCATATGCTCAATACTTCAAATCTGAAATTCAAAAGACATTCATATCTGAAAGTACTCTCAAAATACACAACACAAAACACAATTCACAACCTGCAAATACTGACAACCCTAGGCTCCTCCTGACAATACACAACCTGCCCGACTATTGGGCTGGGGGCAGACCCTCCTATTCCTCGGCGGCATACAGCCGCCCCGTGAGACAATGTGAACGGCGAGGGAGAGGATGGCGGGGAAGCGTCGTCGGGCCAACTGTTTTTCTCCTCTTGCAGCTGGGTTCGGTCAACGAAGACTCCACCGGCTCGCTCTGGCACGACACCCTCACAAACGGCACCTTGTAGATGCTTGATCCTTCAATCTCTGGTGGATGCTCCATCTGGGATCGATAGTCCCACCACTGCTCCCTCACGATCGGATTCGGTGAATCTGTTTGCTACATGGCCCAGAGGAGTATCGCCGCCTTTTCGCTCTGTTGCAGATATTTGGCCATGGGTGTCGCCGTCGCCGCTAGTTGGTCCTTGTTGTCAAACCAAGACTGTATCTCCAACATCCTAGCTAGCTTCACAGGGTCGCCGTCTGCGATCCTCACGTATCGGTTGTACTCCTCCATCGGTCTACTTCTCCACACAACCTTCACTGGCCGGCGGTGGTTTTTGAATGGAAGAGGAGAGCAGCAGCACTGGTTTTGGATTAGAACGGGAGAGGAGCGACACTGGTTTTGGATTGGAACATGAGAGGAGGGGCGGTGGTTTTGAAATGGAAGAGGAGAGGAGCGGTGCTAGATTTAGATTGGAACAGGAGAGGAGTGGCGGTGGTTTAAGAGGAGAGGAGCGGCGCTGGTCTTAGAAGTATTTTTTTGTTTTGCGTATTTTGGGTCAAAGTTTGACCATGTACTGTATTTAACAAGCAAAATGTGAATGCATGTCACCAAAAATTGTATCGTTTGGTTCGTATCTGAATGTACTTTCAAATCATATTATTTTTGCAACGTATAACATATATTTTACTTGTGAAAATCATGGTCAATTATGACCCAGAATAAAAGGGAGACTAGTTAATGTGGGGTCGCTTTCTTAATTGAAGGGTAAATTGATTTGGATTTTGATCCAGTCACAACGCGCCGACCCTCTCATCCAAACCTAAATCACTGCTGCATGCTCCTCTCCCTCTTCTCCATTGCAAAACCACCTCCTCTCCTCTCCATCATCTCCATTCCAAAACCACTGTCTCGCCTCTCCCTTTTCTCCATTGCAAAACCACCTCCTCTCTCCTCGGACGAGGATCCCCTGACGTAGCCCATCCTGCCATTGAGACACTAACACATGGGTCCCACCAAGCGCGGGGCCCACCTGTCAGTGACCGAAAGGCGGGGAAACCTCTCCTCTCCATCATCTCCATTCCAAAACCACCGTCTCGCCTCTCCCTCTTCTCCATTTCAAAATCACCCCCTCTCCTCCCCATCATCTCCATTCCAAAACCACTGTCTCGCCTCTCCCTCTTCTCTATTGCAAGACCACCATCTCTCCTCCCATCTTCCAAAGCTAGCACCGGACCACTCAAAAGGACATCTATGGAGAGGATGCAGCAGCGAATCAGGCAGATCACTGGCGGCGACCAGGCAAAGTTAGCCAGGTTGAAGGAGATCCTTACTTGGTTTGGAAATGAGTGGGAGACTTCGAGGAATGATGAGGTCCATGTGGCAATGTATGCGAAAGAGTGAGACAGCGGCGATGAGGGAGGCGATGTACTCCTCGGCGGCAGTCACGCCGCAGTCCTTCGAGTTCATCGGGTATCTCCTCTGGGCGATGGAGCAGACAGATTCGCCCGAGGCGAAAGTCAGGCGGAGGTGGTGGGTGTATAGGTCGAAGGTCGAGCACCTAGAGGATAATGAATCGATCGAGTATGGTGTGCCATTCGTGAGGGTGCAGATCTAGCCGGAGCCACATGAGTATTCGTTCCCCCATCACAAGAGGAAGCCGGATGGCACGACGTCACTTCCCCTCCAATCGCCACGGTCCCCTCGACGCTTGCCTCGTTTCAACGGCGTCGGTAGGGTTTAAGGTAAGCTTTGCACTAACCTAATCTTCCATCTGCTCATGCTTACAATCAGTGTGACAGCTAATAAAAAGCATGCTTACAATCAGTCCCCGAGTACTATGCCAATCACCCTAAAATAGCTCTGGACCTTTGGGTCAAAGTTGTGACACTGTGTACAAATAAAGAAAAATAGATTGGTGCTTCTTTCAGAAAAGAGTACACCCTAGAAAACTGCCAATATAAGCTACTAGTGTTTTTTTGAAGTCTAAGCTACTAGTATTTGGTTAGAGGATTTTCTGCCAAGAAAGATCTGTCCATAGTGAGCGCCACACATCCCACTGATGGTGGTGGATGCCAATGCTTGGAAGGAGCAGGGTTGGTGTCAGTAATTTTTACTTGGCACCTCGCACTCTGCATATATTCCAGTTCCATCTGTACATTTGTGCAGTTCCACCAAAATGCAGCTGAATAACCCTGTTTGCATAGATAATGAAAAGGCGTGATTACATTATAGTGGCACTAGTTGATGAAACATACACTAATAAATAGAAGAAAATATTGTGATAGTATCATAGTATGCCATGCTCCGAGGGCGAGATGGGCCCTGCGATGCCTCATACGGTATGCCTCATACTGGAAATTGACCCAAGTCTCCCCGATACACCTTCTGCCAGTGATGAACATCAGTGTACAGTGGTAGGACAAAGGAGGGGCCTTGAGACATTCCAATCTCTATTATTGTGCAGATCAACTAAAATTAAGCACCCCAGTTTGCAGAAACGCTTAAACGTTAACAATGGGACTAGTTTATGAAACATATACTAACAAAGAGAAAAACTTTCTTTATCTACATTGGAAATGAAATGATAGAGAGGACACTCGCTCTATTTTAACTATATTATTACTTCATTTTATCAGTGGCACTAGGGACGAGAAGGTGGCAAACGAGGTGTACTGTGCGTTGCAATGATGGATGCCGGGGGTGCTTAGACTAGGATGCTGAAGCTAGCTGTTTCAGTCCCTATCTTCCCCTCTGATGTTTCTGTGGTAGCATTTGGGTTGTAATCCAAACTTGGTCGAGCTGGTGCTACGTCCCCCTACCTGCTTAGCTTATGTGGCGAACTTTTCTCCTGCTAGTACTTAGTCTGTTCTAGTAGTAGTTGCAGAACTGTCCGTTTACACTGAGATGTTGTCGGATAATGGTTCTCTATGGTTGGATTTCTTTAATGAGATCGGAGGAAACCCCATCTTTCGATATATATAAGAAAATAGTGCCACTAGCGGTGCCAAACCATTGCCTCAAATTAATAGTGCCACTAGATTAAGGTGCAAAATAATAACATTACTGCTTTATCATGCAAGTGCCAAAATAGTAGCACTAGAGCAGACTCAACATGCACGATCTTTGGCGAACGCTCAAACCAAAAAGGAATATACCTTGTGATGGGAACCATGTCTGCAGTCAACGCCGTCGTAGAAGGGATGACACCAATCACCAACATGGATGATTCAATTCATGGGACCTTTTGGTGCAGTTCACCTAAAATGAAGCAATGTCCCATGAGCTAGCAGCTTCTTCTTCAATTTTTTTTAAGAAAAGGGCTCCAGCCCCTGTTCCATTTCCATCAGAAAACGAAACCCACAGAGCATCTTCTTCATTAGTTGCAATAAAATTGAGAAACATCAAGGTTGGTTGTGAAGCTCCTGGAATGTTCAACTATAATTTGGATATCATTTGTCCAGTTGAACTAAGATCAAGCGTGAAATGTATGTCTCTGTTTGCACAAAAAAGGTGGAAAGGAGGGTGACAAACAAGTGATGAAACATACATCAAATGAAAAGAAGCATCTTCCTTATCTGAATGGCAATCCTACAAGGACAGTAGCAATTTCTAAAGCAGCAGCATTGCTAGATATTAGTGTGGGCATTAGGATTAGCTATGACAACCGTTAAATACGACATTACTTTAATGGTGCCATTGCTTCATTTTACCAGCAACATTGGTTTAATGTTTCCTTACTTTTAGCAGTGCGACTGCTACATTTTACCAGTGGCATTACATAAGAGTGGCTCCGGGCAACAAACATCAGAACAGGATATCTGGGTTGGTCCAATTTTTGTTCGGTATAGCCACCTTATACTGTGTGACGCTAGCAAATCTAGTGCTCGACTTACTCTGTTGACTTGTCCCCAGTCCCCACTTTCTTTCCTTTTTCAACCAATAGATCGGGTTTATATTGAGTTCGTACTCTGTTTCCCTTTATTTCCCTATTAGACCTAGAGACCAGTTGGATAGCCATTCTCTGCTACTTTTCGCCCCCATTATTTCCTCTTTCGACCAAGTCCTAGATTCAGGTAACAAATCTTCCCCCACCCCCACCCCCACCCCTTTCTTCCTTGTTTGAACCAAGTAGTACTAGATTCGAGTGCATGAACTAGTTTTACCTCTTAACAGTAAAAATTTAGGTGGCTTTCGAATAGCCGATAGATCCTATCTACGAGGGGGCCAGGGAAATAGTTAAAGATACAAATGCAGTGACGTCAGGAGCTCGGGAAGTAGAGCAAGGCCGGTTTCGAAGGAAGTTATACCTGAGGGTTGCTGGGATGTCGCTAGGTGGGCGGCGGGAGGCTGGATCTGCCCACACTACAGCAGCGAGGAAGAAGGGGTCGAAGGCCCTCCCTAGCCTGCGGTGCTTGGGAGAGAACGGCAAGGCATACTGATGGGCACGCGCCAGCAGTGGGTAAGAGCCATTGCCGAGAACGACCGCATGAACATTGCACCTTCTCACCTTCCCCGACGGTGAGGATCCGGTTGGATCTGTGACCAGCGATGAGCAGATAGAGAGAGAGAGTGGCCACCGCTATCGTGTTTAGATCTGGAGAGGACGAGACAGTGTGAAGAGAGCAACACTAGCAAGCAAGCGCAGAGGCTCCTGCCTATATAGTGGAGTACTACTAGTTTTCTTTTCTCTACCGGAGCCGGCTTGACCTCATGAATGACTGTCTTCATGCACGCACCCCGGAGGCGCAGTTGTCCTCATTTTGATCTGAAGCACCGGATTATAACATGAAAAGAAACCATAACCTCACTGCCCAAAGGAGACAACATGAATCTCGAGGGACAAAGTAGACGAGGATCAAAGCTCAAATTAAATATAAACTCGTAGAAAAGGGGTCCATCAATAGATGCCCTAATTAACATAGCCGTCTTGACATAGATGGCAGCCGAGTAGTCTTCGTGCATGTGGCCCCCATGACTAGCGCCTTGGAGGAACTCAGTTGTCGCTGTTTAACCCTCGCAGTGATCCAAAGCACATGACACCTAATTTTGCGAGATGACAAGAAACCTTTTTTTAGATTTCTCACCAGAACTATAGCCCTGTACAACATAGCCTGCATGATATGTAGATGATAGCCAATCCAGGCATGTCTGCTGGAGTCTGGTCACATGCATGGATGAACTGATCTTTCGTGTCATGCAGGGATCGTCCAGGCACCAACGTCGAGGCCTCCACCAACGTTTGTACAACACTTCTCTAGTACTATTGCTCGTCTCTCTCTTCTATTAACTCACTCGACTTGTGGGGGGCGGGGAGAGTGCCTATGGTCGGTTCTCAATTGCGGTCCCACATGTGTGTGCAAATGCAATATGACGCGCGTTCCATTCGGAGAGCGGCGTGCCAGACCGACCGACCGTCTGGGGTGCGACGCGAACGCGATGGGCGTGCTATATAATGTACTCCGTAAATGTGTACCGCCGTTTTCTTGAGGCTTTGCTCCATGGCGCAATCCATGGATACAAAATTAGTATATTGTACTATTTAAAAGTCAAGGGCAGGGCTTTTCCCGCGCGGTAGGCAGGGCAGTTCCTCCTAGTCGGTTCGACAGAGACACGAGAAGATGAGGGAGTAGGCTGCTGCAAACGTAGGGATGTGTGATTTGATAGCGAGTTATTGCTGGACAGGTGGGGCCCGGTGATTTGACTTGCCATTATCATTTTAACTGTGGCGCTACGACCGGCGTGAGTCTCCCAGTTCCTGACCACCTCCATACAAGTGCCTCTCCCGATGCTCCACCATGTAGAGGCTGGCTCTTGCTTGAGAGCCCACTCCTCCACTTTTTCCTTGCCTCTTTCCCCCACATATGCAAAAATGTCATGTAAAGCGGGCTTATAGCCCAATATTGTACTTGATCCTACAGGTGCTAAGCCTACCACATAGGCATAAAGTCTGATGTGGCAAGTTAATTAAGAAGAGAGGGACTAGTTTGGTGACCCCGGGAAGAAACAGTGCTAAGTGCGTGTACCTAGATGAAGCAAACTTAGCAACAAAAAACTAAGCACTTATGCATTGGAGACTTGAGTTGCTAAGCCATTTAATGCCCATAGCACCTCATCTAAGCACCATTTCATTGGAAGAGGTCACTCCTTGGCAAATGCAATAAATACTATGAAGAAAGAGATAGAGAGAAGTAAACAAAAAATACTCTTATAGCCAACCACCTTATAGCTAACCTTGTTGTTGTATGAGTGACTAAGTGATGACTATGTATGACATGCCAACATCAGATAGCCTAACGCACTATGTTAAATCTCCAAGGGCGTGACCGCACGAGCGAGGCGACGGTCGTGGTAGGCGCGACCATGATACGGGCTGCTGGCAGCCCTTGGATTTGAGATCGAACAGGCGCATGCTAAGTTGCTGAAAATTTGTAGAATAAGCCTCCAGGATAGGGTATTCACCCATAGGTCTAGAATCATGCCATGCAACTGTTCGATCTCAGATCCAAGGGCTCTCGGAAGCTTCGTATCACCTGTAATTTTCCCGATGCTTGACATGACATGAAAGCCATTTAATTGGGCGTCGAGTAGACATGACATCTAATTAGGGCCCCATAGTACTGTGCATGAATCCATTTATCCACCAGGCAAGCCACTACCTGCCATTCACACACGCCCCCCCACTCAGCATTTGTACAATCGATAAACTGCTCCTAGTCGTCTTGTCCTTTCACATTACAGCAGTTCCACTAATCCTAAACCTCCTCCCAAATCCATGGTGTCCCAAATCTCCATGATCGACGATGAGTACAAGGTTAGAACCATCACCGGCGATGACTTCGACATCATCTACAACCGTTCTTCCGCAACGGTGAAAGGATGCCTTGCTCGATTCAAACGCATGTTCGAAAACTCAAATAATGAGTGGGTCGCTGGGCTAGATGTTGAGTACACCACATTCCTGGGAAGCGAGAAGAATCTAAAGGAGGCAGAGAAGAAGAAGCCCGCCGTGATCCAGGTTCGCGTGCATGACTTATGCTTGGTCTACCACATATGCCATGCCGATGTTGAGTGCGAGGAATTTAAGAAGTTCCTCAAGGGCGGCTGAGTCAAATTCGTTACTGTCGACTTTAGGAATGACAAGGAAATCCTGGGTCAGATAAGCCTCGTTGTAGGCAACCCCTTCGACCTCCAAAAGGAAGGGCTGGTGCCCTCCCATGATCAGCCTTCAATGCTGACCCTGGCAGGAGCCATGGTTCATCCTTCGTATGGTAAACTGAAGAAACTTTCACACACATTTCATCGTGCATGGCAGTGGAATGCACTAGATATAGACCACATCCACTATGCTGCAATGGATGGCTACATTTGTTTCAATATCTACAAGGGTTAGATGAAGAGCAAGAGCCAAGTGTGTAGTTCAAGCAAAGAAGTATCGCCCAAGAGGAAGAGGGACAAGAACAAAGTCAAGGACGTGGACGAGGACTCCGAGTAAGGTGCCAGTGCCGTTGCTCATGGTGGTTCTAATGTAGTGTCTACCAGATTAGTTGCTTAGTTTAATTTCCGGTGTGCTTAGTTTTATTTGAGGGGTGTGTTGTGTTGAGCCCCCAGCAGAACTATGTTATGGTTCTTCTCGTTACTTTAACTCTTCAGTACATACATACTAGTATTTCTTACAGTTCATCTTTTAATTGGTATAGTACTACGACTACCACTCGTTTCTTCACATTATATACATACAATATATATGGCCAACATCATATAGCCAGCAGTTTAGTTGTCAAAGAATTTCAGGGTGCTTAGTTTTGTCAAAGAATTTCAGGGTGCTTAGTTTTATTTGAGGGGTGTGTTGTGCTGGACACCATTATTATGACTCAATTTTTTTGCCATGTTATAATGACATAAATACTAATGAACCAACATGCCAGCTCTCCCTCTATCTCACTACAATAAAATAAAGTGTGGGGCCTACTTGATCCTAACAACGTTCTTATTTTCCTGTAAAATTGTTCGCTTGGTTACTCCTGACAAGCGGGGCCACACTTATCATTGTGAGAATCGGCTTATTTTTGTCATGTAACATGGTCAACGGGTTTGACATGAAAATCACAATGTCTAATGGCATTTTTGAGCAAACATCTAACTTAACGATGACATTTTTGAGATATCTAATTGCATTTTGAGCAGGCATCTCACGGATCGATGGCATTTTTGAGTAGTTGTCACTTCTAATGGCAAAACTGAGTAGTGATACACAACTAGTGGCATAAATAATAAGAACCAAGAATTAAATAGGTATGCTAATTTCTTTAATATAATTTAGCACCCCATTTAAGCACGCACTAGCTTTTCTAATAGTACTATATGCATAATTTGGCGACGAGCCCTCTCTATGTATCACCTTTTTCATTAATTCCATCTTCTTAGTTTTGCTCCATGGCGCAATCCATCGATACTACTACTGTATGAAAGTAATATATATATTTTTTAAAAGGCTAGAGGGTGGGGCAGTCTAGCTTGGTCGGTTTCAAGAGAGGTGAGGACCTTTGTGATTTGACGGCTCATTACTGCTGGAAGGCGGGGCCTTGTGATTTGACTGCTCATATAAATGTGCCGACGACCTGAGGAGGAGCAAAGAACTGTGCGGTATACTCAAGTTTTCCACTGGAGTAGTACGACGGAGGAGCACGAAACACGACAGCCTAGTGCCATATGGCCATAAAAATGATCTAATTTGCTAGTCATCTCATTGTTAGCATTATTCTATTCATGCCTCGCAGAGAACATGACATGTGCGGCAAACACCTGAAGCAAAAGAAGAAACACATGAGCAAAAGAAGAAGGAAGATTATCACCCCCAAAAAAGAAGGAAGACACACACAAAAGTCTGGGGCGCTGCTCTCTACTACATGAAGGGTTACTGGCCGGGGAGTCGTAACTGCTTCTTCATCGCCTCCATGACCTCCATCTCATTGCGCGTCTCCTCCGCCATCTTCTTCATTCTGTCCATGACGCGAGATTTCTCGACGCGAGCCTTCATCATCTGTTCCACGGCCGCATTACGTACCTTGACAGTAGCCGGGTGCTCGATGCGGAGCTTCGCCAACTCCTCCTTCTGTTCCATGACGAGGGCCTGCAGCATCTTCATCGAGGAACTACTATTCTCATGCAGCTTCTTCCAGCCGGTGTTCTCCTCCTTCAGCAGGTCGAGCTTGTGGCAGAGCTTCGCCTTGTCCTCCTAAAGTTGCAGGATTTTGTCGGTCCCCTTCTTCTCCGAGGCAATGCTCTTCTTCGGCAGCATCACCAAGCTGGCGGTCAACTCCCCCTGCTCATTGAGCTCAGCGGGCATGTCGTAGAGGCTCTCCTTCAGCAGCTCCACCAACCCGTGGATGAGCTCCTTCTGCTTATTGAGGTGCTTATTGAGCGAATAGACCATGTCGGCATGTTCGTCTCCGCATCTAGGGCACTCCTGGGAGCCATCACCTGCCCGTGAGAGATCTTTCAAGGTCTATGCGAGGCGGCGAGCCCTCTCTTTTTTTCCCACGGCCTTGGTGGCCGCTCCCTTGTTACGAGTAGTTCGGATAGTTCTCAACCTAGAGATCTGCACACCGGCCATGGAAAGGACGACGAACAAGAAAGACTTATGAGGAGGAAGAGGTAGAGTGATTTTCGGCTAGGTACTAGTCCCCCTTTTTATAACCTAGTACTAGCACTAGTACTAAAACATGCATAGTGGGAACACGTTCAGGTTTGACATGTACTAGGTGTGAGCAGGTTCGCACTTAATTATACTACTCCCTCCGTCTAGGTGAATAAGTCATCTTAGGTTGTGCACCGTGACCAAGAAGGAGGGGAGAACAAGAGAACTTAATGTTTATTTGCTAATTAATAGCATTGCATGCAATGAGCTAACCACTGCATGTCGTGTTTGGTAGTCTTGAGTCATTAAAAACATGCACGCCCCACATCTCTTATTGGTTGATATGTTAAGAAACAAGGTGGGAGCATTTGTATGCACTTTTGGAATGTGATGGGAACAAGCTAAAGATTAATTGATGGTTTTGGTTTCGAGGCCCGAAACGGCTCCCGATGAGTTTAATGGAACATAAATTTCAAGTACTCCCTCCATCTCCAGTTTACAAGGCTTGCACGTGTATCTAGGTCATCAATGTAACTTATATAAAATAAATTGTTTAACATAAAAAATACTATGAATATTTGAAGTTTGTAATGATTTTTGGTAATGTATGCCTGTTATTAAGTTGGTCAAATTAACGACCTAGGTAGACGTGCAAGACTTGTAAACTGTGATAGAGGGAGTAGTACACTGCTCAAATGCGGTCGCACAAGTCAGTGATGTAACTAGCCGTACATGTCAGACCAAGCCGATGCGTGTCCCTTCGGTGAGACGCGGGTCCGACCGACCGTCTGTTGGTGCGACCGACCGTAAAGTATTACGCGATGGAGACTTCTGGTTGTGGCTCAGGTTGATTGTCACGACCAAGCATTCTAAAACTACTGATAAATCAATTACCATCTTTTTCCAGACGACCAAGTATTTTTTACATGAAAACAATACATATATATGGAGTGATTGTCAAGGTTGCAAACCTACATTGCGTTGCAAGTTCACTGCAGCAGCAACCGACTAGGTCACTGCATCACTGGCGGGGAAGGAGGGCAGCTCACCTCGCCTACGATGCATGCCCAGCAGCGCCGCCGCAACTGGACCCAGGATTTGGCTTCTCCTACCGCTCATTCGAACAGTTGCACCATCTTCTCATGCCATTGCGCAGGCATGCGTGTTCTTTCCTCCGTAGTCGACTCCGTGAATATGATCTCTGCCATTAGCCCTAGCTCAAAATCAACGCGATGCTGCCAGATGCTGACATCCCTTAGCATCTCTCCCCTGAGATCGACGTGTGCCTCCGCCTTGTGCTGCGCCAGGCGCAGCTCCTTGGAACTTCTCTCCAATCGATGTGACGCTTCCTCGATCCGATTTGCCCTTGCTTCCCACCACCTATGTGGCACCCCAGCTCAGAGAAACCGGGACGCCTCGTATTCCAGCCCAGAGATCGAGGAGAAGTCTCTGGAATACGATACTGCTTGACATAGAACAAATCAGCTCTTATTACAAGGATAATAATACAAGGGTCTGATGTTACAAAGAAGCACATCAGTATGGCGACACTACGCCTGCAATACTACACTTTCTCTATGCTAGCAGCAGAACAACTTGTAGCAGCGGGATACTTCTAGCAGCAGAACAACGACGAAGGTAGTGAACTCCAATCCGCAGGGACTCTGGCTGGGACACGATCTAGCTCGCATGCACGGCAAGCTTGACAAGCAATCAAGCAATCATGGCATCACCTGCAATCTGGCATGACACGCCAGGTTAGTACATTGAATGTACTTGCAAGCTCACAACAACCATAAACATCAAGGCAAGAAAATAACATATCATTTAACAGGTTAATTAAATTAACAACTATTATTATGAAGCAACTACTAAGCATGGAATGAAACTAATACAATACTAATAAATCACCATCTCAGATCTCCATAACCATATCACTCTTGGCTAACCGGCCAAGCAATATACCATCTCGATCACCTCGTGATCTAAACCAAATGGTGATCATTCCGGCGATCACTACGACGACCAACACTTGGTCTCAAACGTCATCATCAACATCCTGCCAATCTGTATGGCTCAAAATATCCACATATAAATCACCTATAAGTCATTCCGTCATGTGAGTGTTGATCGAACGGTGTGACCTAGTACGAACCCATGCCCATGACCGAGGACGCAGCTATTGATAGATTTAAATACACTTTGCAGAGGTAAAGCATTGTACCCACACCACGAAACCCATGGCCTTGCACTCCCATTCGGGTGGACCAACGGCGTTCCAACAAAACCGATATACTGCCATGACACTCTCCCGGCCACTCCGACTCACTCCCCACTGGGCTAGTCCTGGGTGGCCCCATGTCTACCAAAGACACAACAGCCACCGTCGTGGCCAAAACAATAAACTGTCCCACACAGGGACAACCCAGGTACAACAACAACAACAGGCACACAAGGTTATGTCTGCTTACCAGGCCAGGGTACCGCATGCCCATAACCTTCTCTAGTTGGAGGCACCGGCGAGAGGCACGGCAATGGACCGCATTAGGGCCTTCCCATAAAGGCAAATGTGGTTGCACTGGAGAAAGCCCGGTTCGGTGGCACCTCACCAACTTAATGACAGAATTTATCCCCAAAAGTATAATTGTGATAACTGATACTCCGATATTAACTATCAAACTATAATCCAAGTCATAGCAAAATCCAACAAATAATCCAAGCCTAATATCATCACCTCAAAATACTCCAAGGGTAGCACATCACTACTGTCATGATAAATCCGAAAACAATAATCCTACTACTCAAATAACAAGAATAAAGCTATTCGACTAAGATCCACATGTAAACATCATTTCCAAAAATAATACTCCAAGCAACAGAACATCAACTAGCATCATGAAAATAATCATACTAACCACTAATAATCCAAAGGCAGCATGATATCCATAGTAATACTCTAAAATAAAATAACAGATACCATCATTAAAATAATCCTAATAGCCACTAAGAATCCAAAGGCACATGTCATCCAAAGTAATACTCCAAACTAATACCAGATACCATCATGGAAATAATCCTAATAGCCACTAGGAATCCAAAGGCACCTGTCATCCAGAGTAATACTCCAAAATAATACCAGATACCATCACGAAAATAATCCTAATAGCCACTAAGAATCCAAAGGCACATGTCATCCACATACTCATCAAAAATATAAGCCTAAAACTCCAAGCAATATCATGGCAATATCAAGATCAAATCAATACTCTGGGAAATGCCATGAACAGATCACACATAGCTAAAGCAATATTTTAAACAAGTTTAAATGAATAAACCATGTCACTGCATTGCAATCATGCAAATGGAGGGTGTGGCTTGCCTGGGGTGGAAGAATACACCGGAAGAAAGTGCGAGAAGCTCGCGGAACAAATCGCCGGAAAGACTTCTCTCTCGAAAGGGGCTAGTTAATGGTAAGGGAAGAATGGTCATTTTTAGAATGTTGAAACATAATGAAAATGATTCCAACAGAATGGGCTCGACGAAACAAAGAAATGGGCTTTGGAATCACCTCATTTGGAGTTGGGGCAAAAATTATAGCCCGACGAAGTTTAGGGACCAATCTGTAAACATAATTCTACAAACAGGCCCCAAAGCTGAAAAACAAAAAACGCATTTTAGGAAATACATCTCCAGAACAGAGAAAAAGCGCACTTTTGGATAAAGCAGAGGCGGAATACGCTTACTTCACGCAAAAACGTACTATCCGAAGTACGCTTCCACATAAATGCGCACGGGTCCGGGGCTGGGGTCGCTGACATGCGGGTCCCACGGGGTGGGGCCCGTCACTTATCCACGTTGGCCACCCAGGTCAACGCATGCAGGGGCAGGGCCGGGCCTGAGTGGCTGCCAAGTGGGGTCAGGGAAAGGAGGGGGCCTGCCTGGCCTGGCTACTTCTTCCTCCTCGCACGTGCCCGACGGAGCAGGGCAGGGGCGCGGCTCCGGCGACGAGCGCTGGCGCTTCCAGCCACCGTAGGCGGCGCTCTACCTACCCACGTGCTCAGGGCGACGAGGCCGACCTGTTCCAGGACAAAACGGACCTCGAGGAGGGCGGTGTTGAGAGCAGCAAGTACTCCGGCGGAGGTGGCTTCGGGTGGAGATGGGACTCGAGGCCGTAGTGGCTCCCGCAAGGGGGAAAGGACCTGGGGATGGCCTCCGAGTGGGGGCGGTCTACTGGTGGTGGTAGGAGCGAGGGAGGGGCTCGGGTTCGCTCCAATTTAGGAGGATCGAGGCAATGGCCATGGCGACAGAGGGAGGTCAGGAGAGCTTCTCGAGCTCGGGTGAGAGGCTAGGGAGGGTTAGGAGAGTTAGGCGAAGAGCCGGGGTCGGTCGGGAGGACTCGGGGTGGGCTTATATAGCCGCGGGGTGAGGAGGCCGAGCTGTCGTCGCCGCGGACGCGTGGCTGGCGCCGCGAACGAGGGTGCTCGTGCCTAGGCTCGAAGGCAGGCGACGAGGGAGGCACAGGGGAGACTCTCACGGGGCAGAGGTGGCGAACGGAGGCGCAGGGAGGAAGAGACGAGGAGGAAGACGACGGCCGGCACACTGTGCTCCCGTGAGCATTCGGCGGCGAGCGTCGGTGAGGGGTTTTACGGAGAGGGAAAGAGGTCCAGGAGGACGGGAACAACGTGGTAAAACTCTTGGACACTCTCACGCTCACGAAGCCGACGAGGGGAGGAGCTGCCGAAGCACAAACGGCCACTTGACGCGGCCACTTCACATAGAGTGCGTAAATGTGCATGCCAGCTATGCGGTCACCACATGCACTGGCATGTAGCGGGGGAGAGGGGCTGGAACGGGTTGTCTAGTGCGTAGCTCATCCAGGGTAGGCCTCAACTATGGTGGTAGATTAGTTAAAAGAGCTGTGGTTAAAAGATAATCTCCCTCTGAAGTTTACTGCAGTAAACTTGGGTGAACACTGGTGATCAACAGGGATTTTACTGGCGCCAAAGAGTTTGTTTGGGGTGATTAACTAAGGAAAGACTATGATCCTGGAGATTTTGAGGCATAATGAAGCACAAACTAATATAGTTGCGTTGTAACTCACATTATGGGTCCAGAATCAAGATTTGGATGATGCACTCACATGGAGTAACCACTTGAGGTAAAACTTGGCAGGGCTTAGTGATTTGGTCACATAAAGGTGCTGTAAAAATTTCATACCTATTGGTTTTACCAAAATGGTACTTGCTTCACAAACATCCTTGCTGACCAGAAACTTGCAAGAATTCTAGAGAAATATTGGCTAGGTGAAATGTTTCCAAATTTGGTGGAGAGAAGTTATTTGGGTAGGAGAATGCTCTGGTAAATTTTCAGGATTTTTGAAGCAACATAAATTATACTTGCTTCACAACCTAAAAATATTGACAAAATCAAAGATTTGATGTTGTGCTCACATAGATGATTGCGTGGGGCTGAATTCTGGAGGGGAGCAATTATATGAGCACAAGAAGAGGCATGCAAAATTTCAACTCGTTTGGGTAAACCTAGATAGCACTCCCTTCACAAAGGCTTCCCTCAGACAGGAACTTTGAAAATCACTGAGGAAGTTTGGCTAGGCCAATAAAGTTGAATTTTGGCACAGGACAATTATTTGGATGCTATATCATTCCCATAAAGTTTCGGGGCAAATGGGAAAGGATAAATAGCACTTGCTTCACAATGTGCCATTTAGGACAGAATAGGAAATGAATTTATTGAGCATGATGGAAAATATGGCCAATGAAATATTTTGCCATATTTGATGAAGATATGACCCAAACAATTTATAAGAATTATTTGGGGATTTTTGGATGGACAGAAATATAGGTTGCTTCACAACCTAGGGCAGATAGGGTTATTCCTTTAATAGGAAAAGGAATTTTTCCTAGAAAAGAAATTAGGGTTTGGTCAAGCAGTGGAGTGACATGATCTTGGCAAGGTTTTTAGGATGATGACCCACTTGGGAGAGGAAATGAAGATGATTTCCCAGGTGACAAGGCCACAGAACCACTCCAAAAAAGAAAAACAGAGCAAAAAACAATTAAATCAAAAGAAAAAGAAAAGGGCCAAAATTCAGGCTGTTACAACCTGAAATGCAGCCCTGGCATGTCCTTCGGCGCCATCGATATGTGATTCCAAAGCAATGGATCCCCTCTAAAACACATGTGTGTTTCGCTCAAAGGCGGCAGTGCTGCGGGCCGCAGCGAGAGGGCAGCCCGCGGGATCCTGGGATCTAAGGGATTATCCATGGAGGGATCCTCCATGGCGGGATCGGGTGGGCGAAGCGGGGAGGCGAGCCTAGGCGCTGGGAGAGCCAGATAGTACTACTCCACTCCGTCCATATTTAAATACAAAGGCCACCAACAGTAGCCCTGGCAAAAAATGATCATGCTGCCCGCGTCCTGGTTTATTGGCCCCCTTTTTTGTGCCACTTTTTATGACATGCATAAATATTATGTTACTTACAAATATGGTCAAAATTTGGCACGAAATACGAAGGGGACCAATGGAAGTACTAGCACCCCATGATTTAACTACTCACATGCGCGAAGTGGAGTAGTAATGTCTTTCTTCCGCCCTCGCGTCCACTCAGTTTGCATGCGTTGTACTAATTGACCATCAATGAAATGAAGGACTTTACATGCGTCAAATTATCACAAGGGGTGGATCTTTGTACAAAAATGTGTTGCCCCGTGTACCCGCGTGTGCATGCGAGGGAATGAGTGCGTGCGTGGCATGCGTGCACATATTCGCTTCGTGCATGTACCGCCAGTGTGGCTCAGAGAGGACGAGTACATTCTTCTGGAAGCAGCAGCACGTCACTGTGATCAATCCACACAAGGAGGTCGCGACAAAGCCTCCACATGTGCCACGTGGATTCATGAACTGTAAGAGAGACACTGTGTAGCGTGCCATTGGAATTCTAATTTACGTGTTTGCACATATTCGAAGTACTAGTAAGGTACACGTGCATTGCACGCATCAGATTTGGCAACCAAATTATGAATAAATACCACAGTATAGCATGTAAGCTCTGAGTCATATATGCCTGATAGACCTTCGTTTAATTCTTATAGTTCATCTCATTCAAAATAAATTAGTTTTTATAAAAAAGCTAGGGCCTCTTTGATTCGTAGGATTTCCAAAACGCGGGAATAGGAAAAACATGGGATTAGAGTGGAATGTCATCTTGAATCCTACAGGATTGTATGAGTGTTTGATTGTGCATAGAAATAATGCAGGATTCTTTCTAAGTGGTTTGAGTGGATGGGATGTTTCCTATGAAATCTAGTGCAAATGAATCCTATGGAAAATTTTCTATGGTTTACAATCCTACGAATCAAACAACCAAGATAGGAAAAATTCCTAAGGATTAGAATCCTCCAAATTTCCTTTGAGAATCCATTGACTCAAAGAAGCCCTTAATCAATTTTATGATTCATGGAATTGTGTGTTGTAAAGCATAAAGTAAAAAAATGGCAATTCAACTAGAAAAAAAGTTTGGGCAGTTATGATACAGAAGATTCTAGAACAAAGGAGAAGCACTTGTGTTTTGAGGTTTGTGCATTATGCTTAAGTTCAACCATGGAGTCTGCTAGATTGTACATGTGGCAAAATCCGGTGGGGCGCTAGAAGATGGTGCGAGGGGCCAAGTGGAGGGAGACGATGAAGGAGTGCACAAGCGCGAGATTGATATTTGAAGAGAGGGGGCGAGAATGTCCGCTGTTGCGCGCAGTGGCGGAGCCATGAAAAATAAATGAGCTAGGGGGCCAAGCATTGCTAATCCTTTACGAGGAGGGCCAATTCATCAACTTAAACCATTTTACCAGCAATTTTCTAATGATCACATTCATATTAGCCTCGATATATAGTGATGTTAGGGGGCCAGGGCCCTTGCTGCCCCTGTCTTCGACATTGTGCGCGCGTCTGAGAGATGAAGCGGAGGCATGGATGATGAGAGGGGGACGTTGGATATATAATTAATGTGGGTGTATTAGCTATGTAATCCTATATAGAGAGGTATAGATTGATCGATGTGGACGTAGGAAAGAGGGTGAGACCTCACTAGATATATAGATTGATCGGTTTGTGTGGAAAACTATGAAAGACCTAGCTATATATACACACACATAGAGGAACATCGATCGTTGCGCATGCACGTGAGAGATAAAGAACGCCTGATATGATGGGGAGGGGGAGGTGTGTGTGTGTGTGCATGCATGGGAGACCGACCTGAAGAAAAAGATTGCATGTGTGCGATGGATAATGCCGATTGGTACTGTGTGTGCATGCATGCACGAGAGAAAGATAATGGTACAATTATAAAGAGAAGATGACTATGTGGGTGTAAAAGACTAGGTGATGTCATAATCAATGTAAAGTAGAATTCAAATATTTGAATAAGAGATCATGATGTTTAAAACCCATGCATGCATGAATATAACTGAGATATGAGTGGTGTGGTTTGGAAATAAGCATGTTGTACTGTATACACATTCAACAAGGTCAGACTGATTTGTATTTGAGATATCGATGGCAGACATCGTTTGGCCACATTGCATCAGCGCATGGACACACTATTCTAATTGGAGATGATGGGTGGCTTTCGCATCACATATCTATATCTATACACCTATATATATATATATATTATATTTTACATTTTTTATATAGTGTGCGGATAACTTTAACTTTGAAAGATGGTCCTTGGATGAGGCCAATCCGATGGTGCAGAGATGGCAAATTTGAGCACAACTGGTCGTTGGATATCATCTAGATTCCACCAGATTTTGCCACATGTACAATCTAGAAGAGTCCATGGTTGAACTTAAGCATAATGCACAAACATCAAAACACAAGAACTTCTTCTTTGTTCTAGAATCTTCCGTATCAGAATTGCCCAAATGTTTTTCTACATGATTTGCCATTATTTGTTTTTACTTTATGCCTTACAACGAACAATTCCATGAATCTTAAAATAGAATAGCTTTCTTAAAAAAACTAGATGATTTTGAATAAATTAACTATAAGAATTAAATGAACATCTACATCATGCATATATGACTCAACGCTTACATGCTATAATGTGGTATTTACTCATAATTTGGTTGCCAAATCTCATGCGTGCAATGCACTTGTACCTTACTAGTCTAAATGGGTTTGTGTGTGTGTTGTGCTTGTTAAACACATTGTACGTAGTATATCATACATGGTTTAGATTCCGAACATCTAGCTAGAGCATATATGTACTATGATTTGAATTCAACATAAAATCTATACATATATTTGAATTTGAGATCGTATGTACATGTAGTTCATATTTATATAGGAATTTACTTCTCCTATATTCATGTCATGTGTTGTGAAGATAATATTTAGATGGTTGTATAACTAACCCGAGTACAATCCCATTCAAACAGGGAAAATGTACTCAAATTTAGTCCATATGCTAGACAACACACATTGTTTTTTTATTGTTGAGGGAAGTGCAAATTGTTTTGGTATTGTACACGTTATGTTTCTTGTCCTGATTTTTTTAGTTTTTTTGTTGTATTTGAATGCATTTCTAGTAATATAGTAAAATGGGACATAGCTCTCTCTAGTGATGAGGTGCGAATTGTCTTTTTTGGTACACGTTAAGCTTGTTCTCCCGAAACTTCAAGCCGCGCCTTGTTATGCCGAAATTTCAAGCTAGCGTCTCTGTCTATCGTGCTGCGAAACTCCTGCATCTTCAACCCGCGCCTTATTACCCCGAAATATTTAAGATATATCTTTGTCTCGTTGTGCTCCGACAACTCCCTCCATCTCAACCCGCGCCTTTCTATTCCAAAATTACAACGCACGCGAAAACTCCCACTTCATGTGAAATCCCGACACGCGAAATGCCCGTGATACCCCTGAACCAAAAGAACCGCCTAGCTCAAATCGGTGGGGGTACTTTCATAACTTACCCCACATTTCGGAAAAGCGCATCCCTAAGCCATGGTTCCCCACTCCCATACCATTCGCCCACCCATTCGTACACCGAGGCCGTGAAAACCCGCGAAGCCCCACACCCTCCTCTGTCCGCCACCCAGCTAGAGCCTCTTCTCCGACGACGTCGTCCACAGCAACACCTCGTCGTCCCTCATCCACCGTACCGAATGAGGATCCGTCATCGTTCTCGTTGTCGCGCTGGTTCAGCCACCCCGTCCTCCACCTCCAAGGAGCTCCCCCGATGTTCCCCTTGTCTTTCGCGCCACCTCCATTCCCACACGCCGTCTTCACCTGCACCACCAGAAGAGCATCATCATCACCGTTTCCTTGGATGAAGCTGTGGCCTAATCGGCGCCACCAAAGAGGTTGTACACTAATCGTCGCATTTTCTTCTTGATTCGATCTCACGGTGTTGCCGGCGCTCGGTCCCGAGCCAACACAGCGCGGTTCCATCCACGGCAGCGTCATCGGCCACTTCCTCCACGGCATCGCTCCCTCAGTGGTGACGTCCACATCAGTAGGAGCTGCTGCTGCTTTAACTCTTGCTTGCGTTGCTGCTCTGCTCTTGCTCTCGGTCCCCTGCTTGGTCTGCTCTTGCTCTTGATCTTGCTCGTGCTGCTGCTCTCACTCTTTCTCTTGCTTGTGATGCTGCTCCGATTTAGCTACACTTCAGTCGACTGAATCAACTTTCGGGTCAGTCGATTTTCAGGGGGTGGGGGGCTCACCAGAGTTAAGTAAGAACCAGCCGCAGGGGGAGGGGGGCTCGCCGGAGAGGTACCCCAGTATATATCTTAGGGTTCAGGGTGGGAGCGGTGGTCGCCGACGGTGGTGGGGCGGTGGTGTGGGGATCGCTGGAAAAAAAAGCTCTACATAGGGGGCCTAGAGGGATGGCCGGGGCGGCGGCCGACTGGTGGTGGGGAGTGGTTTCGGGGCGGGCGGGGCGGCGCACCGCCGGCCACGGGCGGTGGCGGGCGGCTGTTTGGTCGGTGGTGGCTGGCGGCTCAGGGTAGCCTCGCCTGATGCTGCTACACGACCAGCTGCCCCGGCTCTCGCACGCGCTGCTGCTGCTACTGCTTTTCTACTACTAGTGCGTTCAGTTTCGACAAAAAAATTCAGTTTCGATAGTTAAGTTCAGTTTCGACAGTTAAATTCAGTTTCGGTAGTTAAGTTCGGAGATGAGCAGTTGATGTATTTTACATCTAGCACTTTGTGGTTATGTATTTTACGTAATCTATTGGAGATGCTATTAGAATTCCACTCAGGTTAACATTGTCTCTCTTGTCCTGCTTCAGCCTCGGTGTCGTACAACTCACGGGAGCTGCTCCAATGATGAAACCCTCCATCAAAGCAGAGCAGTACCTCGGGCTTCATTTCCAGATGCCTAAGATCTTCTTCCCCTCCTCCGACAGCCAAGTCAGCCGGATCATCCTCACCGACCAACCTAATCACGCTGAGATCGACATGGCTTCGCCAAAGAGGTTGTACACTTGTTGCATCTCTTTTTTACTCTACGTATTATATATATTGTCCACTGAGCACACATAGTAACGTGAAATATGATTAGTTTCTCCTACTATATGAAAAGCAGTGAGGTACCAGGCAACTTAGCTATCCGTGATGAACTCTGTTGAACGCCATCATTATTAATCTCTGCGCGTTCGAGCTGTGCATTTGTCGATGGGCCTGGGAGTTGAGCTAGTAGGGCAGTGGCCTGGGTCCAAAGTAATAGAAGTAGCACAAAAACATTTTTTGAGTGTAAGCTTTTCCTTGCTCAAGCCTGCCTACTAGAATCACCAGTGCTTGAAAGGAAAAGTGAAGGAAAAACATAGGAATTGGAAAGTTTCCTATGGTACTACTATTCATGAATTTGGTTCAAAGGAATGGAGTAAAGGAAAACTGTAGGATTTGTTTTTTTAGTGTCTCCTGAAAGAAAAAACCGAGGAATTTTAATTTCCACTTGTCCTCCTTTTCAAATTCCTATTCATGAAGCACAAGACTAAGAGATAGTACCATAATAGCATTATAACCGTACATTTTCTTGTGGTTTGACTTAATCTCACCTTGCTTCTTTGCATCCTGTGATCTTCCAATTCTTGTGAATCAAACACCCAGATTGGCATAAATCCTGTGTTTTTAAATTCTCTATTTTGCACGTGCATTCCTATCCTATTCCTGTCTATTTCCTCTCCCTACATTGTAGAATCCTCAAATTCAAACAAGCCCTTACACAATTACTTCTATTATAGATATGTGTCAAAGAAAACCTTGTGTGGTTTGTCCTGCTCTTGCTGCGATGTGTTCCACCCTAGCTCAGCTGCTCCAACGACGGAAGGGTTCACCACAGCAGGGATCCACTCTACAGACTGTCTTTCACTGCCTCAGATCTTCTTCCCCGCCGCCGGTAGCCACGACAACTGCATTACCGTCATCAACTGAGCAGATGACCTTGAGGACTACACGGGTCCGGAAGAGAGGTCGCACTCTTCCGTGTCTGCTTACGTTATGCATCGCTTAATATGATGGCATGCTACTTTATCGTCGTGTTCACCTATTAGACGACTCCGAGTTAGGTCCAAACTAATGCTGAAATTTGAGTTTTTAAATGGTTATGGGGAACATATTGGGGCAGCAATCAATACTATCTGTCTACTATCTAGTTAATCTCAGGTGTCAACTATGAGTTTCATGTTGGGTGCAAACAAACATGAAAGGAGCCATTATCTGTATTTTTTAACTAAAGCTATTATTTGCCTGCTATCATTGGTTTTGGGTCTATCCACAGTTTGCTACCATCACTCTGGATTTGTGCATGCACTCCTTACATAATCTCACTATGTTTTATTCCTATGCATGTCAGTTATTGTACACAATCGAACTGAACATGTAGAGCAAAAGAGACGAGCCTTGTGTGGCAATAAAATTTCATGCAGACATCACTCCATGGTGGACGCAAAGGTAGCCCCCCCTCCACCCATTTAGGATCGTAATCAAGAGGAAGATAACTGTTCTGAGGGGGATTCAGAAGGAGAAGACCACTCCTATTTACCCCCCTGAGGTCTTCGCTCTAACTTGGCATGCTGATGTTGGTAATATCATGCATATGGTGCCATCATTGCTTACTGGATACATCAAATATGACATCTTCTTAGTTTAGACATGCTTTGTGTCAATGCCATCTGTTTAGTTTCTTTATCGTATATGTGAATCACACAATGCCATCTTGTTTAGCCAGGCATCATATATGTGAATTTTGCAATGCCACCCTGGTTAGCCAGTCATCTTATATGTGAAGTATATCATGCCATCATTTTTTTATTACCTGTTAAATTTGTCAACAATTTTAGTACATTCAATTACTTTTCCTGTGCATCAGCCATTCGGCACGGTCATGGAAAAATCTGAAGTGGAAACAAGGTCTTCAGAGCAGACAATGCTATCTAACGGAGCGAATGTCTTGCTGGTTACGGATAGCTCCTCAGAGGAGGATTCAAAGACAGATGACCAGTCCTATCCCCCCCCCCCGAGGTGCATGCTCTAACTTGGCAGGGTTATGTTGCTCATATCGTACGTATGGTATCTTGCATTGATATGTCATTTACTTAGTTCAGACATGCTTTGTGTGAATGCCACATGTTTAGTGTCTAATTACCATATATGTGGATTATGCGATGCCATCTTGTTGCAAGACATTATATATGTGAATTATGCAATGCTATCTTGTTGCAAGGCATTATATATGTGAATTATGCAATGCCATGTTGTTTAGCCAAGTGTCATATATGTGAATTATATCATGCTGTCCTTTTTTGTAGTTCTCGTTGCATTTGTCGACAATGTTTGTATATTCAACTGCTCTCCCTGTGCATCAGCCATTTGAATTGGTGATGGAGAAATCTGGAGTGAAAACAAGGTCTTCAGAGCAGACAATGCTACCTGCTGAAGCGGATATCTTGCTGGTTACAGATAGCTCTTCAAAGTAGGATTCAAAGGCAGATGACCAGTCCTATTATCCCCCTGAGGTGTATGCTCAAACTTGGCAAGGTTATATTACTCATATCATGCATATCTTGTATTGCAATGCTTAGTGTTTACATCGTATGCACAATATTGAATGCCATCTCCTCAGTTGACACATCATATATGCGATTGCCCTCTGCTCACTTGCTTACTATATAAATCATATATTTGAATTATATCATGCCAAGATGTTTACATAGACAGCATGTATCTGAATTATGGCATGCCAACCCATTTTCTAAAGACATAATATAGTTGTATCATCTCATCCTGTTTACATAGTCATCATATTTTGAATTATGTAATTCTATCCTGTTTAGTTAGCCATCATACATTTGAAATTGTGTCATGCTATCCAGTTTAATTAGCCATCATATATGTGAAATTATGTCCAGCTATTCTGTTTGGTTAGACAACATAAATGTGAATTATTTCATGCCCTGTTTTCATCCCTACTATCCATTGCACCTGTCTATCTTACAATGTCTGTGCATTCAATTACTTTTCTTGTTTATCAGCCATTTCAATTGGAGGGGTGATGGAAGTATCTGTGGGAGTAAAAACACGGTCTTCGGAAAAGTTTGTGCTACTTGTCGATGCAGATAGAACCACGGTTGTACTTGACCAAGAACCAGCCCCATCACACATAACTCAGACTCACGTAGATTGTACCCCTACCCAGTTGGACAGAGAACCAGCTACACCCCTTCTAACCCCAACCCCAACAGATAGTAACCCAGTTGCAGTTGACACAACACCGTCTCCACCACAGAGCACCCAAACACGAGCAGTTAGTAAGGCAACTGTGATGACCCACAAGTGTAGGGGATCTATCGTAGCCTTTTTATAAGTAATAGTGTCAGAGTGTCGGTGTACTAAGTAGGGGTACCCTAGTATCCCGAACTCGTGCACGGGCAGTTGCAGCACCCCGCGGCAAGGCTTGCCGGGTGACCGCCAAGACCCTCCGTAGATCCCTTGAAGACCATTCAAGAACAAAGTACTCAAACCAAGGCCCCGGCAAGAGGAGCTTGCCGGGAAGGCCAAACAAGGCCCCGTCAAGAGGATCTTGCTGGGAAGAGACAGAGACCCCGGCAAGAGGAGCTTGCCGGGAAGGCTACTCAAGGCATACCAAGAAAGCTTACTGCGACGCGCCCTGCGTCCCGGCGAGATATGGCGAGCGACAAGCTCCCGGACGCGACAAGACGACGGCCGCGGCAAGGAGCTTGCCGCGGGAAACCCCCACTTCGTGCCCACGCTCCAGCACACCTGCTAACGTGTCGCTCTGGGACTCTCCCAAGCACACGTGGCAGGAGGCCGTGCAGCTAGGGGTACGTGGTGGCAAGCGGAGATGAAGAGAAGCCCATCGTGGCAAACGGTGGCGCTCCTAACGGTCACCTTTTGCACTGTTTAGGAGACTCAGACAGGCATTTAATGCCCTTGTCCCCTGCCGTCAGAGTTAGGTAGGGTGCACTGTATCCACAGTAGCAGTAGCTGCACCTACCGCATCCTTTTCCATTTTTACCCTCCTAGTCTGCGTTGCCACCTGTGGGTAACCCCTTGAAAGTATAAAAGGAGGCCCGAGCGCAACGTAGAGGAGGTTTGGCCAGTTCGGCTCATTGGAGATACCAGAAACACTCCCACGCTCAGACTGATAGCGTCGATCGCTCCTGAGCAAAGATTCAATACACACAAACAAGCAGCAGTAGGGTTTTACGCATCCGTGCGGCCCGAAGCTGGGTAAAATCCCCCCACCCCCCGCGTGCACCGCCTCGATCCGCTCTTTGTGCGCTCTCCGCCTCCCACCGAACCGAAAGGGGCCCTGTCCCCATAGGTGTTGGTGGAATCAGCACCCCCCGACATCTCTGGCGCGCCAGGTAGGGGGCGTCGAGATTGTGCGAACCCGATCCGGCGTGCGCGCAAGCTAAATCTTCATCGTCTTCATCGACATGGCACCGAAGAAGAAGGGTTCGGAGGCAGCTGTCCCGTCTGCGTCGCTTCCACCGCCTCCGTAGCAAACGGGTGGTGGAGTGGACGCCGGCGGAGGAATGGGCGTCGACGAGGGTGCCCACAGCGCTGCCAAGTCCAAGGACAAGGTGGCACAGACCTCGGCGTCCATGCGAGCACCGCGCCCCTCTCAGGAGGCGCGGGACCAGCAGCGTCATAGCGTTCGCAGCGCTATACGTCCGCTGACCCAAGATCAAGCTGGTGGTTCGCGTGGCGTTCAAGACCAGCATGCACGCCAGCATGCTGGCCCCAGCGAGGTGCGGTCGCCGGGATGGGACGCTGCTCCTTCTAACTTGGTTAGGAGTCCGAGCACGCCCCTCTCCTCGCACCGTTCACCTCCGCCGCCCACCACTCCAGCAGAAGCCTTGGCGCGGGCCCAGCTGCTCTTGGACTATCCTCCGACGGCGGACAAGACCGACGAATGGAGGGCCACTATCCAGAGCCTCATTGGCTTCGCCAACGGCGACACTGCGCAGCGACCAAGCACCTCGCTGCCGCGGCAGGATGGCCGGACGCGAGCCGATGGCAGCAAGACTGAGGGAGGTGCGACTTCCATGCACTCCCCACTACGAAGGCCAAAATCGCTGACTCGCCGGGTCCACCCCAACAGCGGCTCCACCGCGTCGTCGGACCCACGAGTTCGTCGCGACCAGCGCCAAGTTCTCCATGAACGACAACAAGAAGACGCCCGAACCCGCATCGAGCGCCGAAGAGAAGCACGACGTCAATCCGACAAGCGCGCTGGGCTCTCTGTTGACATGCATGCGCCAGGGGAACCAGGCGATCTGCCATACGCGGTAGGTTGTCCTGCGTTCACCCGTGAGCTGCGGCAAGTCCAGTGGCCCAGCACAAAGAATTTCAAGCCAGACGTACCGGAGAAGTACGACGGCAAGACGCATCCGTCGGAGTTCCTCAGCATCTACACCATTGCGGTGTAGGCTGCCGGGGGGCAAGATGACAAGATTCTTGCCAACTACTTCCCGCTGGTGCTCAAACCCAATGTCAGATCCTGGCTCATGCACTTGCCGGAAAACTCCATATCCACCTGGGCTGATCTGTGCCATCAGTTTGTTGGCGCCTTCACAGGCGGCCACAAGCCACATGGCCAAGAGAGCGATCTTCATCTGCTCGCCCAGAAGGAAGGAGAGCCATTGCGCAAGTACATTCAGAGATTCAGCCGCGTGCAGCACAACATCCCAGACGTCCACCCCGCCGCGATCATCAGCGCGTTCCATCAGAACGTGCGAAACCGAAGGATGAGGGAGGAGATGGCGATGTGTAAGATCAGAGACGTCAGCGAGCTTTACGCCTTGGCTGACAAGTGTGCACGCGCTGAAGAGGGGAGGAGGCTCTCCGGAGAGAGTACAGGAGCAGGAGGATCTGACAGTGAGGATCCCGCCCCGGCAAGGAAAGGCCGGCGGCGGAACAACAAAAGGAATAAGGGTAAGGAATTGCTGGCTGTCGAGCAGACCGGCAACGGAGGTGGCGCCAAGGAAGCTAAGGCTGGTGGCTCCGACAAGGAGGCCCATCCGGTGGCGGCCGCCGACAAGCAGGACAGCTCCGGCAGGCAGTATTGCAAGATTCACCGCACCAAGGGTCACGATCTCCAGAACTGCAAGAAGGTCGAACAGCTTGCTGAGCAGCAGAAAGCTGAATACGAGCGACGCGACAAAGAGAAGGCCCAGGAAGGAACTGGTGGATCCGGCAAGAAACGCCCCGGCCAGGGAGGACGCCGCGGCAAGGCCAAACAGCGGCAAGGAGACAGACCTCCCCGCGGCCGCGACAAGGATGAAGATGACGACGAGGACGAAGACGTGGATGATGATGAGGCCGATGAGCAGGAATTTCAGAAAGCCACAGAGGTCCTGTGCGTTGACGGTGGCGCCTCTCTGCATACTTCGCACCGCCAGCTCAAGCAGTGGATGCGGGAAGTGAATGCAGCGGAGCCATCCATAGAGTCACACAAACCCCTGAAATGGTCCAGCACGCCTATCATCTTCGACATTGGGGATCACCCTGATCGCATAACTGCGGTCGGGTGCTTGCCGATGTTGGTTTCGCCAACTATCTGCAACCTCAAGGTCACAAAGATGCTAGTTGACGGCGGGGCCGGCTTGAATCTCATCTCCTCTGCGGTCCTTCACAAACTCCAGATCCCCGACAGCGAGCTCGAAGAGACCGGCACATTCCAAGGAATCAACCCGGGAAGGAGCAAGCCGAAAGGGAAGATCACGCTGCCGGTCACATTTGGCAGCGAGCTGAACTTCAGAACTGAGAGGGTCACATTTGACGTTGCCGATTTTCCATTGCCCTACAATGGGATCCTTGGCCGTCCAGCGCTCGCCAAGTTTATGGCAGCCTCTCACTATGCATACAACGTGCTCAAAATGCCAGGCCAGATAAGTGTCATCTCTGTCCCCGGCGACAAGAAGGATGCCCTTATCTGCGCCGACAAGATCTACCGGGAAGCAGCAGCCGCAGCCAATCATCACACACTTGCCGCTGAAGCCCCCGGGGGGAAGAAGAAGGTCAAGTCCGGCAAGAGCTCTGATGCCCACTCCGGCAAGCGCACCTCTTCGGAGTGCTGCGCTACCGTCGAGGCCGCACCATCGAGCTCCACCGGCAAGTGCAAGAAGACGATGGCAGCTCCACCCGAGACCAAGAAGGTGTCTGCCAAGGAGGACGGCACTGGTGGTACCTTCACCATCAGTGCCACGCTTGACCCCAAATAGGAAAGCGCGCTCATTGCTTTCCTGCGGGCGAATGTCGACGTGTTTGCATGGCAACCGTCAGATATCCCCGGTGTTCCCAGGAAAGTAATCGAGCACCACCTTGCCGTCTGTCCTCATGCGCGGCCCGTCAAGCAGAGAGTTAGGAAGCAGGCAGTGGAGCGCCAAGAGTTCATTGCAGAAGAGATCAGGAAATTGGAAGCAGCAGGCCTTGTCAGAGGAGTGCTCCATCCCACGTGGTTGGCCAATCCTGTAGTCGTGCGCAAGGCGAGCGGGAAGTGGAGGCTTTGTATAGACTTCACTGATGTCAATAAAGCTTGTCCCAAAGATCCATTTCTCTTGCCGCTCATTGACCAGATTGTTGACTCCACAGCTGGATGTGATTTGCTTTCATTTCTTGATGCGTATTCAGGATACCATCAAATCTTCATGGCAGAAGAGGATGAGGAGAAAACCGCATTTATCACCCCTTGTGGCACATACTGTTTTGTACGGATGCCCTTTGGGTTGAAGAATGCTGGTTCAACATTTGCAAGAGTAGTCCATATCGCTTTTGAACCACAGATACACAGAAATGTGGAAGCCTACATGGATGATATAGTGGTCAAGAGCAAGGACAAGGCTACCCTGATCCAAGATTTAGAAGAAACTTTTGCAAATCTGCGCAAGATCAACCTCAGGCTCAACCCTGAGAAGTGCGTGTTTGGAGTCCCTTCCGGCAAGCTTATCGGGTTCTTTGTGTCTCAGCGGGGTATTGAAGCCAACCCCGACAAGATTAAGGCCATCGAGCAGATTGAAGCACCGAAGCGCGTCAAGGATGTGCGAAGGCTTGCCGGTTGCGTGGCTGCTCTCAGCAGGTTTATCTCTAAGTCTGCTGAGCGCGCCCTGCCGTTTTTCAGAATATTGAAAAAGGCAGGTCCGGTAAAATGGACTCCGGAAGCGGAGGCTGCGCTGCAGGACTTGAAGAGGTACCTGTCCTCCACTCCAATACTTGTCGCACCTAAGCCACACGAGAAGTTGCTGCTGTACCTAGCAGCAACCAATCAAGTGGTTAGTGCTGCGTTAGTAGCAGAGAGGGAGGCGGACGATGAGCCAGCAACCGCGGCAAATGAATCCAGCGACAAGCAGGGGGCTTCTCCGACAAGCTCTGGCCCCGACAAAGATGGATCTGCGCAGATGTGCAAGGACGTGCAGAAGAAGATGGTGCAGCGACCAGTTTACTTTGTCAGCTCCCTTCTCCAGGGGGCTAGGTCAAGGTACTCTGGTGTTCAAAAATTGCTTTTCGGCCTTCTCATGGCCTCGAGAAAGCTGCGCCATTACTTCCAGGCACACGAGATCACTGTCGTCACTCGCTTTCCGCTGAAGAGGATACTGCAGAATACAGAAGCAACAGGCAGGATTGTCGAGTGGGCATTGGAACTATCAAGCTTTGGCCTCAAGTTTGAGAGCACTGCAACTATCCAAAGCAGGGCATTGGCAGAGTTCATAGCAGAGTGGACGCCAACTCCAGATGAAGAAATTCCAGAGACGAGCATCCCCGTCAAGGAGTCAAGCAAAGAGTGGCTGATGTACTTTGATGGTGCCTTCTCGCTGCAAGGCGCCGGTGCTGGCGTGCTGCTTATCGCACCCACCGAAGAGCACCTCAAGTACATAGTCCAGATGCACTTTCCCAAAGAGCAAGCAACCAACAATACTGCAGAGTATGAAGGGTTGCTTGCCGGTCTCAGAATCGCAGCCGACCTTGGGATCAAGAAGCTCATTATCAAGGGTGACTCACAGCTTGTCGTCCGCCAAGTGAACAAGAACTACCAGAGTCCGTTGATGGAAGCTTATGTTGATGAAGTGAGAAAGCTAGAAGCACACTTTGACGGCCTGCAAATGGAACACGTTCCACGAGCTCAGAACAATATTGCTGATGGCCTGTCAAAGTGCGCAGCACTAAAGTTACCTGTGGAACTAGGGATTTTTTTGCTCAAGCTGACTCAACCATCCGTGACACCATCCACTGGACCAACCAAAAAGAGGAAGTTGGTTCCCGGTGGCTACTTTTCGGCAGAACTCCCCGAGGCCGCCGCCAAGAAAGTCCCCAAGATCAACAAAAAGGATGCTGAGGAGCAGTCTGCTCCGGCAAACCTTATGGTTTGTTCCGTCGAAGCAAACGCTCCCAGCAAGTTCTGCTCCGGCAAGCTTGCCGGGGAATATCACGCTCCGGCCGAACCGCAGGTTCCTGCCGTAGAAGCGGATGTTCCTGCAGCAACAGATATGCCTTTAGTCCTCGTTGTCGAGCCGCAAGCTCCAGCATGGTCGCAGCAGATTTTTCGTTTCCTTCAGACAGGAGAGCTTCCCAAAGAGCAAGAAGAAGCTGAAAAAGTAGCCCGGCAGTCAAGTATGTACAAGTTTGTCGACAGCACACTGTACAGAATAAGACTCAACGGTGTGAAATTGAAGTGCATTCGCCGGGAAGATGGACAACAGCTGTTGGCAGAGATACATGGAGGCATATGTGGTCACCACATTGGCGCAAGAGCACTTGTCGGCAAAGCGTTCCGACAAGGCTTCTTCTGGCCGACAGCCCTCCAGGATGCAACTGCACAAGTAACCAAGTGTGAAGCGTGCCAGTTCCATTCCAAACAGATACACCAGCCAGCTCAAGCTCTCCAGACGATCCCTTTATCCTGGCCATTTTCGGTCTGGGGGCTCGACATTCTCGGCCCCTTCCCCCGAGCTGTCGGGGGCTTTGAGTTCTTGTACGTTGCAATCGACAAGTTCACAAAGTGGCCGGAAGTGGAACCAGTGAGGAAGGTGACAGCACAATCAACAGTCAAGTTCTTCAGGTCGATTGTTTGTCGTTTCGGGATCCCTAACAGGATCATCACCGACAACGGCACACAATTTACGAGCCGCACCTTCATGCAGTACCCCCAAGATCTTGGCGCCAAGGTCTGCTTCGCTTCTGTTGCTCATCCGAGAAGCAACGGTCAAGCGGAGAGAGCAAACGCTGAAGTGCTGCGAGGCCTCAAGACCAGAACTTTTGACAGGCTGCACAAGTGTGGAAGAAACTGGATCGAGGAGCTGCCGGTGGTTCTTTGGTCGATCAGGACGACGCCAAATCGAGCCACTGGCCAGACACCCTTCGCTCTAGTCTATGGAGCGGAGGCAGTTCTCCCCACGGAACTCGTATACGGGTCACCTTGAGTGCTCGCTTATGATGAGCTCGAGCAAGAGCAACTGCGGCAAGATGACGCGCTGCTCCTTGAGGAAGACCGTCTCCAGGCTGCTGTGCGAGCCGCTCGCTACCAGCAAGCTCTGCGCCGTTACCATAGCCGCAGAGTCAATGCCAGGAGTCTCGAGGAAGGTGACCTTGTTCTTCGGCGCGTTCAGTCGGCCAAGAATTCCAACAAATTGACGCCGAAGTGGGAAGGCCCTTATCGGGTGAAACGAGTCACTAGGCCCGGCGGTGTCCGCCTTGAGACCGAAGATGGCATTCCAGTGAGCAACTCCTGGAACATCGAGCATCTTCGTAAGTTTTACCCATAAGGCGCGGTTGTCGGACCCCGTCCGGCAACCACCTTTCTGTACAAGTCTTGCCGCTGTTGCATGTAATCCTTTGTACAGAGCGGGGCGCAGACCCCGTGCACTAGTAAAGTTCATGTGCCTCGCACATCTTGTCAGCTTTCTTTTATGCTATAACCCTTTTACGCATATATTATCTGACACTTTGTGCAGCACTAGAACCCGGTAAGCGATAACGAGCCAAAGGCTCCATATCATTACTCTATTTCTCTGTTTCTTTCTCAAAA
>NC_041382.1:389004027-389021391 GCF_002162155.2 Triticum dicoccoides
GAAGATAATGGTGTGGACCAGGCCGTTCAAGAAGGTTTCTCCTTGCCGGGAAGCAGACGACAGAAAAGCTAAGTTGCTAAAGCTTGAGCAATCAGTTTTTTAAGTTTTTGAGTTATTTCCCTTGAACGACCGTGCTTTGTATGGAAAACCTGTGCGTGGAGGAACCAACTCGTAGCTAGTTGCGCCTTTATTTTGTTTCGAGCCCGCTCAACAACTTAAGCGAGCTGCTAGCGCCCTTACTTTTGCTTCGAGTCCGCTCAGCAACTTAAGTGAGCTGCTAGCGCCCTTACTTTGTTTCGAGTTTGCTCAGCAACTTAAGAGAGCTCCAACTAGTTGTGACAAGGTTGCTTGCCAATAGCGACCCCGCCAGCAGGCTGCTGAAGTTCCGCACTCGGCGCTCGCGGCAAGGGTGTCCGCACCGGCAAGTTTCCCTAGAAAGCGTAGGGCAAGACCATACAAGGCCAAGAGTCGAGTAAAGGAAGTAACACAACAATTTTTTTGCCTAAGATAGAGTTATATTACAGAAATAACTTGTCGCGCCTCTAATAAAGTGTTCCCATGACATGACTAGCAGTGCCAAGAAAAGAAGAAAACGGACGGCCTAATCTACGCGACCGCCGTCAACCCTTTTGACCTCGTTCACCCTGCCCACAATGGGTGCGACGAGGGCCTTAAGTGCGTCAAGATCAGCGTCTGCCGGCAGCTTCTTGAGGACGTTGGTTAGGTTGAGGCCCGGATTGCGGAAGGCCACCTTCACCAGCACCTTCTCAAGAACTCCGGCGCAAATCGAGTATGACTCGTCGGCCAACTGCTTTGGGATCCGTTTCCGGAGTTGCTGGAGCGCCGCCGCCACGCCTTTGAAGAACAGAGTGAGCTTGGCGCTGGGTTGGAGGTTCTCGTCGGAGGATTACCCGAAGCCTTCCACCCCCAAATGCACCAGCTCCTCTTCGATGACTGCAGCAATATTCACGAGACCCTCCGTCCAGAGCTCCACGGTATCTCTGAGGAGATTCTGGGTTTCGGCGGCTCTCGCCAGCAGCGCCTCGTTGGCCTCAATGTCCTTCTTCAAGTCTGCCTCCCGTCTCCTGGCGCTGTCCAACGTCTCCGTCAAGGTGGCCAGCTTCAGCTCCAGATCAGCATTGGAATCCTTGGCGGCACGCAGCTCTTTGCCCTTTTCGGAGAGTTGGCCCTGCAACTCACCGTGGGCAAGGGCGTCCTTCTCGCGCTCTAGTTTGAGCGCGGCAAGCTCTTTGCCACCAACCTTCAGATCAGTTTCTAGCTGCGCCACCCTTGCCTCCAAGTCTTTCTTGGCGGCCTCGGCAGCCGCAGCCGTATCCTTTGCCTCTTGCAGCGTCCCGCCAAGTGCCCGTTCGCGCGCGGCAAGCTCCTCTTCGTGGCTGTCGAGGTTCACTTTCCGCTGAGTCAGCTCGCCTTCTCGCGCGTACAGCTTCTCGCCGGTGAGCCGCTGCTGCTCTTCAGCTTCGGCCTTTTCGAGGAGGAAGGCCTTCCGCTCCTCAGCAAGCTGCTCCCGCTCCTCCGCCAAGGCCCAGAGAGTTTCTTGGCGAAGACCCCGGAGCTCCTCCGCGCGCTTCTCTATGTACATGCTCGCCCTCGCGACAAGCGCTTCCCGGGACTCCAACTTGACTTGGCGGGCGCGGTAGAGCGCCAGCAGCCTCCGTAGCAACCGCTCCTCCTCAGGCTCGCTGCTGCTGCTTCCCGGCGAGTCGACGATCGACAACCCGGCGGAGGCAAGCACCTCCCCATCCAGAGCTTCTCCTTCCACCGGCGCCCTGGAGCTCGACGTCCAGGGGAGCTTGATGAAGATGCCCTCGCCAGCCTTCAGATAGGCGCCGGACTGGGGCTCCTCGAAGCCTGACGCTGCGGCAGCGGCGGAGGGATCGGCGGTCGGTGCAGCGCCCGATGCTCCTGCGGCCTCAGGGCCGTCAGTGCGATCGCCAGATCCCCCGCCAGCTTCTTCGGCAGCAGTCTTGGCGGCCTCTTCGCCAGCGGGCACGTCAGCGCCGGCTCCTTCTTCGGTGGCCGCGGCATCATCAGTATTGCCGCGCGCGTCTTCCTCGCCGCCCGCCTCGGTCTCCATTGGATCCGTGGAGGGTGGGTCTGACGACCAAAGAGGAAGGAGAAATCAAACAAGTGTCCGAGAAGAGAAATCAGCAGAAGACTACAAGGAAAGTTTTGGGCAAGAAGGGCTACCTGTGCTAGGATCTGCCGTCGTGACCTCCACCACCGGCGGATCGTTAGCGCTCTCCCTTGCCAGAGACTCCTCCCTTGTCGGAGGCTCCTCCCTTACCGGAGGACGCTCCCTTGCCGGGGAGTCCGCCCTTGGCGGCGTAGTCGAAGCAGACGACGAGTCGGAGGAGATCACCACGCCCTCTTGATCAAGCTGTCCTGCTCCTGCACAAACAAACCAGTGATCAGATGTCAACAAAGGAAAAGAGCAACCACGCGCACCCAGAAGCAGAAAGTAAACCATATGCTCACGCTGGGGGCTGCTCTGGGGGCTGCTCTGCGAAGCGGTGGCCGGATCCGGCAAGGTGGTCTCGGGCGCGCCTCCTGTCGTCGCAGTGGGCTCGTCCTCGATGACCACCACCTGAGCCTTGGCCCTCTTCGCCGCCCTCTGGGCCATAGTCCTGAAAAGGAAGAGTCCAGGGTGGGTCAGATCAGATAACATCAGCGAGTTAAAGAACTACCGGAACAACAAGGGAATCTTACTCTTCTTCATCTTCCTTGTCGGAGCTGAGCGCGGAGAGGTCGAAGTTCGGCCCATCTCCGGCACGACGAGGTGGAGGGGTGGGATCCCTTGGCCGCTTGGCGGGGGCTGCGGCGCCAGCCCGAGACGACCCCGCTTCAGTTGTCACTGCGACAGGAGGCGCTCCCACGGCAGAGCGCGTCGCGCGACGCTGCGGCTATTGGCCCACTTGCCGCCCTGCTACGTCGCCAACCCTGTGGAGGCGCCTTCTTGGCTGCGCTGCGGGCCCTGCTCGCGGCAAGCTCCTCGGAGATGGCGGGCCGCTCGCACCCTCGGCGGGCTCGTTCGACTCGGCATCGGGCGCGGCGAGCTCTTCTTCCTCTTCAGGCTGCTCCCGTTCGGCAATACTCATCGCCAACGCCGCGTCCGCTTCCTCCACGGTGAACCCGAATTCACCCGCGGCCACGGCTGCCGCCGCCTCTTCCGCCCTGGTGGCGATGCGCTCCATCTCTTGCTCAGTGGTGTCGCGGGTGAGGAGCTTCTTCTCGTCAGCATTGACCGCCACCTCCACTAGGCTGTCAAAGAACTGCTGCACGACGTCGCCGGCGGGCTCTTGCCAAGTTGGAGCAGTCCCGTGCGAGTCACACAACGGCATCATGGCGCAGATGCGGTCACGCGAAGAGTTGTTGCACAGAGGAACGACGCTTGCCGGCAACCTGAACCACTCGGGATGCTGTGGGTCGTGCTTGAATATCTCCTTGAGTATCCCGTCCAACTCCATGACGGTGAAGTTGAAGTTGAGGCCTGGGCGCAACCTCATGATATCTGCCGGGCCTCCAAATTCCCAGGCAGGTCTCCCCCTCGCCTGCAGAGGGGCGATGCACCGGCGAAGGAAATCTGCGCCAACAGCTCCTACAGTCAGCCCGGCAAGCCTGAGGCGCAAGATCCGAGTGATGGCGATCGTCAGCTTGTCGTCGTCCACGGACAGAGCGCTCCAGTCATTGCCACGCACTGCTGGGGCTTGGCGCAGGGCAGTGAACGGCTGTGGGCTCTCTTCTACAACCCAGCACCCCCCGACACGGAGCTAACGAGGAGCAGAAGGAAATGATAAGTAGTTTTCAGTAAGGTATTCTCTACAAGCACTGAAATTACCGGTAACAGATAGTTTTGTGATAAGGTAATTTGTAACGAGTAGCAAGTAATAAAAGTAAATGAGGTGCAGCAAGAGGGCCCAATCCTTTTTGTAGCAAAGGACAAGCCTGGACAAACTCTTATATGAAGTAAAGCGCACCCGAGGACACATGGGAATTATCGTTAAGCTAGTTTTCATCACGTTCATATGATTCACGTTCGGTACTTTGATAATTTGATATGTGGGTGGACCGGTGCTTGAGTACTATCCTTACTTGGACAAGCATCCCACTTATGATTAACCCCCATTGCAAGCATCCACAACTACAACAGAAGTATTAAGGTAAACCTAACCATAGCATGAAACATATGTATCCAAGTCAACCCCTTATGAAGCAACGCATAAACTAGGGTTTAAGCTTCTGTCACTCTAGAAACCTATCATCTACTTATTACTTCCCAATGCCTCCCTCTAGGCCCAAACAATGGTGAAGTGTCATGTAGTCGACGTTCACATGACACCACATGAGGCCATGCTTGCTAAGGTAACATCTAGTGAGCCTCATGTGGATACTAGCACTACTTTTGGTCAAAATGCTATATTGCCTTGTGCTAGTCCTCGCGATTCATCCATGCATAACATTGGTACATTTTGTGATGAATTGATTTCCTTGCCTTGTTGCTCTAACGATGAAGCTTATACTTCCTCTAGTACTTGTGTTGAGACTAACCATGCAGAGAAAATCAAAGAGCTCAAGGCCCAAGTCACTTCTTTGAAGAAAGACTTGGAAAAGAGTCATGAAGGAAAATTCACACTCAACAATATCTTGAGTGTGCAAAAATCCCCCAATGAAAAAGGTAGACTTGGATTCAACTCCAACAAGAAGAAGAAGTCCAAGGTGAACAAAAAGAAGGGCCAAGAACAAGTCAAGAATTTGGCCAAGATTGTTTGCTTCAAGTGAAAAGTAGAAGGGCATCATGTTAGATCTTGCCCATTGAAGAAGAAGCCCATTAGTGACAAGCAACAAGGGAAGCGGCCACAAGTTCACTCTCATTCTCAACCTCAAGTTGAAGAAAAGCCTCTTCCCAAGAAGACTCAAGCTTATGCTTCTCAAGTTGAGAAATCAAGTGAGAAGAAAGTGAAGAGTAGACGTTGCTACCTATGTCGCGAGAAAGGTCACCTCGCTTCTTCATGCACTAGTGGTAACTTATCCAACCCAATTATTATTGATGATGTCTATTCTCTTGGGAAGGATAAGGTTGGCAATGTGGTTGCCAAGTTTGTTGGTACGCAAAGTGGTTTGAAGCAAAGAACCATTTGGGTAGCCAAGCCTATTGTGACTAACCTCTTAGGACCCAACTTGGTTGGGGACCAACAAGCTCAAGCTTGATCAATAGGTGATGTTGGAGGTCATTGTAGACTTGGCTACATTATGAAGAATTAAGGGGACTTCATCATTCTCATTGTCTCAAGCCAAGTCATTCGGATTATCAAGTTTCTATCTTATATCCAATGTTTCTCCATGCGGTAACTCGTGCTTAAAGTGTTTACATTGATAGTTACTTACCCCTTTGCATGTTTGGCTTTGTTTCTTGCATGTGTTTTTATATGTTGTGCTTCCAACTTGATTATCTTGAGCAATCAAGTATGTGTGTGTTGGTTTGCACATCATGTACATGTGTGTCGTTCGTTGAGCCTTTGTGCATCTTGGTCATATATTAGTTGGCTCTTGTGAGAGATTAATGGAATATCCCATTGTGGGGTAGTGATGTGCTTTGTGCACCTCACAATCCTATAAATGTGTGTACATGAGGAATACCATCTAGTATTGATATTACAAGATTATCTAGTCGCTATGTGGTATGTCTTCTCATGTGAAATTCAAATTCTAAATAGTCCATTAATAATCTCTTGTTGGATCCTTTATTTGCCTCTTGTCTATCTTTAATTGGTATCACATTATGGGGGAGTAATATGCTATGTGTATATTACTAGCCTAGAAAATGTGTACATCTGAGATATTGTCATCTAGAGTTGATATTGTAAATTATCTTGTTCCTAGGTGGCATGTTAGCTCTACAAGTTGCAATTTGCTTTTTGGTTGGTGTGAAGATGATGTCGGATATCCTTTCTATCTACCACCGGGAATTATTTCCATTTACTTCTTGTCTTTTGACAATTGGTACTCACTTATGTGTGGTAGAAATTATTGATCATCTTTACATTGGCTTTTGCTTTTTATTTGCCTTTTCTCTTGCCAAGGTTTGTATCAACTCCCTTTGTCTTCCATACCACTTGTGGATCTTGTTTATTTCTTGATCTTGTCTAGTGTTTTCTAGATATAGTGAAAGTGGTGATCCCACCTCATGCATTTTGTATTCAAATGCAATTTCTCTATAATGCACTAGTCTTGGGGGAGCTATCCTATTTTCTATAAAACACTCATCTTGTGATCCTTATCAAGTGTGTGTCGGTGGAAGGCAACTCGTTTCTTTTGGGTACTTTGTGCTATCATGAAACTTTTTAGAGAGCTTGGTTTGTTTGGAACCATCCTCTCTTTTGGGGGTTTGATATCTTTTATTTAGTGTGTATCATCGGATATCTCATTCCTCGATGTATCTATTATGGATATCCTCCAAGTGATGAGTTATTCATTTGGTATCTTTTCTTCACTTGTTTTTTCTTTTTCATTTGGTATCGGTTCTTGAAAGTCTTGAGCATGCATATTAACTTCATGTAGTTTCTTTGGCATGCTTTCTTTCTTTGACCCAATATATAGGGAACTCCACTATCGGGGGGTGCTGATTCCACCAACACCTATGGGGATAGGGCCCCTTTCGGTTCGGTGGGAGGCGGAGAGCGCACAAAGAGCGGATCGAGGCGGTGCACGTGGGGGGGATTTTACCCAGCTTCGGGCCGCACGGATGCGTAAAACCCTACTGCTGCTTGTTTGTGTGTATTGAATCTTTGCTCAGGAGCGATCGACGCTACCAAACTGAGCGTGGGAGTGTTTCTGGTATCTCCAATGAGCCGAACTGGCCGAGCCCCTCCTACGTTGCGCTTGGGCCTCCTTTTATACTTTCAAGGGGTTACCCACAGGTGGCAACGTAGACTAGAAGGGTAAAAATGGAAAAGGATGCGGTAGTTGCAGCTACCGCTACTGTGGATACAGTGCACCCTATCTAACTCTGACGGCAGGGGACAAGGGCATTAAATGCCTGTCTGAGTCTCCTAAACAGTGCAAAAGGTGACCGTTAGGAGCGCCACCGTTTGCCACGATGGGCTTCTCTTCATCTCCGCTTGCCACCACGTACCCCTAGCTGCACGGCCTCCTGCCACGTGTGCTTGGGAGAGTCCCAGAGCGACACGTTAGTAGGTGTGCTGGAGCGCGGGCACGAAGTGGGGGTTTCCCGCGGCAAGCTCCTTGCCGCGGCCGTCGTCTTGTCGCGTCCGGAAGCTTGTCGCTCGCCGGATCTTGCCGGGATGCAGGGCGCGTCGCGGCAAGCTTTCTTGGTATGCCTTGAGTAGCCTTCCCGGCAAGCTCCTCTTGCCGGGGTCTTGTCTCTTCCCGGCAAGATCCTCTTGTCGGGGCCTTGTTTGGCCTTCCCGGCAAGCTCCTCTTGCCGGGGCCTTGGTTTGAGTACTTTGTTCTTGAATGGTCTTCAAGGGATCTGTTGGGTTTCGTAGTAATTTCAAAAAATTTCCTACGCACACGCAAGATCATGTGATGCATAGCAACGAGGGGAGAGTGTTGTCTACGTACCCAACGCAGACCGACTGCGGAAGCGATGACACGACGTAGAGGAAGTAGTCGTACGTCTTCACGATCCAACCAATCAAGCACCGAAACTACGGCACCTCCGAGTTCGAGCACACGTTCAGCTCGATGACGATCCCCGGACTCCGATCCAGCAAAGTGTCGGGGAAGAGTTCCGTCAGCACGACGGCGTGGTGACGATCTTGATGAACTACAGCAGCAGGGCTTCGCCTAAACTCCGCTACAGTATTATCGAGGTATATGGTGGCAGGGGGCACCGCACACGGGTAAGGAATAGATCACATGGATCAACTTGTTGTGTCTTTGGTGCTAGCCCTGCCCCTCTATTTATATGTTGAGCCCCGGGGTCGAAACTTGGAGCAAAAGCCTCCTCAAAGTCGGTTTTGCCCGAAAGGTAAGAGTCCCACTCGGACTCCAGGACCAAACGCCACAATCCTTGGCGTCTGGCCCAGACGCCATGGGCCTCGGCGTCTGGCCCAGGGCCAGACGCCAGGGTCTCCGACGTTTGGCCCCCTGGCCTCCGCAAAACTCCTTTTTGCACCGATCTAAAGCCTCATGGGCTTGACCCCTTGGCCTAACCATATCATCCAATATATGAATATTTACGTCTCGACCATTTCGAGACTCCTCGTCATGTCCCCGATTTCATCCGGGACTCCGAACTCCTTCGGTTCATCAAAACATGTAAACTCATAATATAACTGTCATCGTAACCTTAAGCGTGCGGACCCTACGGGTTCGAGAACAATGTAGACATGACCGAGACACGTCTCCGGTCAATAACCAATAGCGGGACCTGGATGCCCATATTGGCTCCTACATATTCTACGAAGATCTTTATCGGTCAGACCGCATAACAACATACATTGTTCCCTTTATCATCGGTATGTTACTTGCCCGAGATTCGATCGTCGGTATCCAATACGTAGTTCAATCTCATTACCGGCAAGTCTCTTTACTCGTTCCGCAATACATCATCTCACAACTAACATATTAGTTGCAGTGCTTGCAAGGCTTATGTGATGTGCATTACCGAGAGGGCCCAGAGATACCTCTCCGTCAATCGGAGTGACAAATCCTAATCTCGAAATACGCCAACCCAACATCTACTTTTTGGAGACACCTGTAATACTCCTTTATAATCACCCAGTTACGTTGTGACGTTTGGTAGCACCCAAAGTGTTCCTCCGGCAAACGGGAGTTGCATAATCTCATAGTCATAGGAACATGTATAAGTCATGAAGAAAGCAATAGCAACATACTAAATGATCAGGTGCTAAGCTAATGGAATGGGTCATGTCAATCAGATCATTCAACTAATGATGTGACCTCGTTACTCAAATAACAACTCTTTTGTCTATGGTTAGGAAACATAACCATCTTTGATTAACGAGCTAGTCAAGTAGAGGCATACTAGTGACACTCTGTTTGTCTATGTATTCACACATGTATTATGTTTCCGGTTAATACAATTCTAGCATGAATAATAAACATTTATCATGATATAAGGAAATAAATAATAACTTTATTATTGCCTCTAGGGCATATTTCCTTCAGTCTCCCACTTGCACTAGAGTCAATAATCTAGTTCACATCGCCATGTGATTTAACAGCAATAGTTCACATCACCATGTGATTAACACCCATAGTTCACATCTCTATGTGACCAACACCCAAAGGGTTTACTAGATTCAGTAATCTAGTTCACATCGCTATGTGATTAACACCCAAAGAGTACTAAGGTGTGATCATGTTTTGCTTGTGAGAGAATCTTAGTCAACGGGTCTGTCACATTCAGAGCCGTATGTATTTTGCAAATATTCTATGTCTACAATGCTCTGTACGGAGCTACTCTAGCTAATCGCTCCCACTTTCAATATGTATCCAGATTGAGACTTAGAGTCATCTGGATCAGTGTAAAAGTTTGCACTGATGTAACTTTTACAACAAACTCTTTTATCACCTCCATAATCGAGAAACATCTCCTTAGTCCTTACTAAGGATATTCTTGACCAATGTCCAGTGATCTACTCCTAGATCACTATTGTACTCCCTTGCCAAATACAGAGCAAGGTATACAATAGGTCTGGTACAAAGCATAGCATACTTTATAGAACCTATGACTGAGGCATAGGGAATGACTTTTCATTCTCTTTCTATTTTCTGCTGTGGTCGGGATTTGAGTCTTACTCAATTTCATACCTTTGCAACACATGCAAGAACTCTTTCTTTAACTGTTCCATTTTGAACTATTTCAAAATCTTGCCAAGGTATGTACTCATTGAAAATCTTATCAAGCGTCTTGATCTATCTCAATAGATCTTGATGCTCAATATATAAGTAGCTTTTTACTGAGGTCTTTTCTTTTTAAAGAATTCCTTTAAAACACTCCTTTATGCTTTGCAGAAAAATTCTACATCATTTCTGATCAACAATATGTCACTCACATATACTAATCAGAAAGGCTGTAGTGCTCCCACTCACTTTATTGTAAATACAGGCTTCATCGTAAGTCCATATAAAACTATATGCTTTGATCAACTTATCAAAGCGTATATTCCAACTCCGAGATGCTTGCACCAGTCCATAGATGGATCGCTGGAGCTTGCACATTTTGTTAGCACCTTTAGGATTGACAAAACCTTCTGGTTGCATCATATACAACTCTTCTTTAATAAATCCATTAAGGAATGCAGTTTTGACATCCATTTGCCAGATTTCATAAAATGTGGCAATTGCTAACATGATTCAGATAGACTTAAGCATCGATATGAGTGAGAAAACCTCATCGTATTCAACACCTTGAACTTGTTGAAAAACTTTTGCAACAAGTCGAGCTTGGTAGATAGTAACACTACTATCAGTGTCCGTCTTCCTCTTGAAGATCCATTTATTTAACATGGCTTTGCTGATCATCGAGCAAGTCAATCAAAGTCCATACTTTGTTGTCATACATGGATCATATCTCAGATTTTATGGCCTCAAGCCATCTCGCGGAATCTGGGCTCATCATCGCTTCCTCATAGTTCGTAGGTTCATCATGGTCTAGTAACATGACTTCCAGAACATGATTACTACACCACTCTGGTGCAGATCTTACTCTGGAAGACCTACGAGGTTCTGTAGTAACTTGATCTGAAGTTTTATGATCAATATCATTAGCTTCCTCACTAATTGGTGTATTTGTCACAGGAACTGATTTCTGTGATGAACTACTTTCCAATAAGGGAGCAGGTACAGTTACCTCATCAAGTTCTACTTTCCTCCCACTCACTTCTTTCGAGAGAAACTCCTTCTCTAGAAAGGATCCATTCTCAGCAACGAATTTGCCTTCGGATCTGTGATAGAAGGTGTACCCAACATTTTTCTTTTGGGTATCCTATGAAGACGCACTTCTCCGATTTTGAGCTTATCAGGTTGAAACTTTTTCACATAAGCATTGCAACCTCAAACTTTAAGAAACGACAACTTTGGTTTCTTGCCAAACCACAGTTCATAAGGCGTCGTCTCAACGGATTTTGATGGTGCCCTATTTAACGTGAATGCAGCTATCTCTAATGCATAACCCCAAAACGATAGTGGTAGATCGGTAAGATACATCATGGATTGCACTATATCCAATAAAGTACGGTTATGACGTTCGGACACACCATTACATTGTGGTGTTCCAGGTGGCATGAGTAGTGAAACTATTTCACATTGTTTTTAACTGAAGGCCAAACTCGTAACTCAAATACTCTTCTCTACGATCAGATCGTAGAAACTTTATTTTCTTGTTACGATGATTTTTCACTTCACTCTGAAATTCTTTGAACTTTTCAAATGTTTCAGACTTATGTTTCATCAAGTAGATATACTCATATCTACTCAAATCATTTGTGAAGATCAAAAAATAATGATATTTGTCGCGAGCCTCAATATTCATCGGACCACATACATCAGTATGTATGATTTCCAACAAATCTGTTGCTCGTTTCATTGTTCCGGAGAACGGCGTTTTAGTCATCTTGCCCATAAGGCATGGTTCGCAAGCATCAAGTGATTCATAATCAAGTGATTCCAAAATCCCATCAGCATGGAGTTTCTTCATGCGCTTTACACCAATATGACCTAAACGGCAGTGCCATAAATAAGTTGCACTATCATTATTAACTTTACATCTTTTGGTTTCAATATTATGAATATGTATATCACTAAGATCGAGATCCAATGAACTATTTTCATTGGGTGTGTAACCATATAAAGTTTTATTCATGTAAACAGAACAACAATTTATTCTTTTACTTAAATGAATAACCGTATTACAATAAACATGATCAAATCATATTCATGCTCAACGCAAACACCAAATAACACTTATTTAGTTTCAACACTAATCCCGAAATTATAGGGAGTGTGCGATGATGATCATATCAATCTTGGAACCACTTCCAACACACATCGTCACTTCACCCTTAACTAGTCTCTGTTTATTCTGCAACTCCCGTTTCGAGTTACTAATCTTAGCAACTGAACTAGTATCAAATACTTAGGGTTTGCTATAAACACTAGTAAAGTACACATCAATAACATGTATATCAAATATACTTATGTTCACTTTGCCATCCTTCTAATCCGCCAATCACTTGGGGTGATTCCGTTTCCGGTGACCAGTCCCTTTGCAGTAGAAGCACTTAGTCTCAGGCTTAGGACCAGACTTGGGCTTCTTCACTTGAGCAGCAACTTGCTTGCCGTTCTTCTTGAAGTTCCCCTTCTTCCCTTTGCCCTTTTCTTGAAACTAGTGGTCTTATCAACCATCAACACTTGATGTTTTTCTTGATTTCTACCTTCATTGATTTCATCATCACGAAGAGCTTGGGAGTTGTTTCCGTTATCCCTTGCATATTATAGTTCATCACGAAGTTCTACTAACTTGGTGATGGTGACTAGAGAATTCTGTCAATCACTATCTTATCTGGAAGATTAACTCCCACTTGATTCAAGCGATTGTAGTACCCAGACAATCTGAGCACATGCTCACTAGTTGAGCGATTCTCCTCCATCTTTTAGCTATAGAACTTGTTGGAGACTTTATATCTCACAACTCGGGTATTTGCTTGAAATATTAACTTCAACTCCTGGAACATCTCATATGGTCCATGACGTTCAAAACGTCTTTGAAGTCCCGATTCTAAGCCGTTAAGCATGGTGCACTTAAACTATCAAGTAGTCATCATATTGAGCTAGCTAAATGTTCATAACGTTTGCATCTGCTCCTGCAATAGGTCTGTCACCTAGCGGTGCATCAAGGACATAATTCTTCTGTGCAGCAATGAGGATAATCCTCAGATCACGGATCCAATCCGCATCATTGCTACTAACATCTTTCAACACAATTTTCTCTAGGAACATATCAAAATAAACACAGGGAAGCAACAACGCGAGCTATTGATCTATAATTTGCAAAATACTACCTGGACTAAGTTCATGATAAATTTAAGTTCAATTAATCATATTATTTAAGAACTCCCACTTAGATAGACATCCCTCTAATCCTCTAAGTGATTACGTGATCCAAATCAACTAAACCATGACCGATCATCACGTGAGATGGAGTAGTTTTCAATGGTGAACATTGTTATGTTGATCATATCTACTATATGATTCACGCTTGACCTTTCGGTCTCCGTGTTCCGAGGCCATATCTGCATATGCTAGGCTCGTCAAGTTTAACCTGAGTATTCTGCGTGTGCAAAACTGGCTTGCACCCGTTGTAGATGGACGTAGAGCTTATCACACCCGATCATCACGTGGTGTCTGGGCACGACGAACTTTGGCAACGGTGCATACTCAGGGAGAACACTTCTTGATAATTTAGTGAGAGATCATCTTATAATGCTACCGTCAATCAAAGCAAGATAAGATGCATAAAAAGATAAACATCACATGCAATCAATATAAGTGATATGATATGGTCATCATCATCTTGTGCTTGTGATCTCCATCTCCGAAGCACCGTCATGATCACCATCGTCACCGGCGCGACACCTTGATCTCCATCGTAGCATCGTTGTCGTTTCGCCAATCTTATGCTTCCACGACTATCACTATCGTTTAGTAATAAAGTAAAGCATTACATCGCGATTGCATTGCATACAATAAAGCGACAACCATATGGCTCCTGCCAGTTGCCGATAACTCGGTTACAAAACATGATCATCTCATACAATAAAATTCAGCATCATGCCTTGACCATATCACATCACAACATGCCCTGCAAAAACAAGTTAGACGTCCTCTACTTTGTTGTTGCATGTTTTACGTGGCTGCTACGGGCTTAAGTAAGAACCAATCTCACCTACGCATCAAAACCACAACGATAGTTTGTCAAATAGACTCTGTTTTAACCTTCTCAAGGACCGGGCGTAGCCATACTCGGTTCAACTAAAGTTGGAGAGACAGTCGCCCGCAAGCCATCTATGTGCAAAGCACGTCGAGGGAACCGGTCTCGCGTAAGCGTACGCGTAAGGTTGGTCCGGGTCGTCTCGTCCAACAATACCGCCGAACCAAAGTATGACATGCTGGTAGGCAGTATGACTTGTATCGTCCACAACTCACTTGTGTTCTACTTGTGCATATAACATCAACATAAGTAACCTAGGCTCGGATGCCACTGTTGGGTTTCGTAGTAATTTCAAAAATTTTCCTACGCACACGCAAGATCATGTGATGCATAGCAACGAGGGGAGAGTGTTGTCTACGTACCCAACGCAGACCGACTGCGGAAGCGATGACACGACGTAGAGGAAGTAGTCGTACGTCTTCACGATCCAACCGATCAAGCACCGAAACTACGACACCTCCGAGTTCGAGCACACGTTCAGCTCGATGACGATCCCCGGACTCCGATCCAGCAAAGTGTCAGGGAAGAGTTCCGTCAGCACGACGGCGTGGTGACGATCTTGATGAACTACAGCAGCAGGGCTTCGCCTAAACTCCGCTACAGTATTATCGAGGTATATGGTGGCAGGGGGCACTGCACACGGCTAAGGAATAGATCACGTGGATCAACTTGTTGTGTCTTTGGTGCTAGCCCTGCCCCTCTATTTATATGTTGAGCCCCGGGGTCGAAACTTGGAGCAAAAGCCTCCTCAAAGTCGGTTTTGCCCGAAAGGCAAGAGTCCCACTCGGACTCCAGGACCAAACGCCACAATCCTTGGCGTCTGGCCCAGACGCCATGGGCCTCGGCGTCTGGCCCAGGGCCAGACGCCAGGGTCTCCGGCGTTTGGCCCCCTGGCCTCCGCAAAACTCCTTTTTGCACCGATCTAAAGCCTCATGGGCTTGCCCCCTTGGCCTAACCATATCATCCAATATATGAATCTTTACGTCTCGACCATTTCGAGACTCCTCGTCATGTCCCCGATCTCATCCGGGACTCCGAACTCCTTCGGTTCATCAAAACATGTAAACTCATAATATAACTGTCATCGTAACCTTAAGCGTGCGGACCCTACGGGTTCGAGAACAATGTAGACATGACCGAGACACGTCTCCGGTCAATAACCAATAGCGGGACCTGGATGCCCATATTGGCTCCTACATATTCTACGAAGATCTTTATCGGTCAGACCGCATAACAACATACGTTGTTCCCTTTATCATCGGTATGTTACTTGCCCGAGATTCGATCGTCGGTATCCAATACCTAGTTCAATCTCGTTACCGGCAAGTCTCTTTACTCGTTCCGTAATACATCATCTCACAACTAACATATTAGTTGCAGTGCTTGCAAGGCTTATGTGATGTGCATTACCGAGAGGGCCCAGAGATACCTCTCCGTCAATCGGAGTGACAAATCCTAATCTCGAAATACGCCAACCCAACATCTACTTTTTGGAGACACCTGTAATACTCCTTTATAATCACCCAGTTACGTTGTGACGTTTGGTAGCACCCAAAGTGTTCCTCCGGCAAACGGGAGTTGCATAATCTCATAGTCATAGGAACATGTATAAGTCATGAAGAAAGCAATAGCAACATACTAAACGATCAGGTGCTAAGCTAATGGAATGGGTCATGTCAATCAGATCATTCAACTAATGATGTGACCTCGTTACTCAAATAACAACTCTTTTGTCTATGGTTAGGAAACATAACCATCTTTGATTAATGAGCTAGTCAAGTAGAGGCATACTAGTGACACTCTGTTTGTCTATGTATTCACACATGTATTATGTTTCCGGTTAATACAATTCTAGCATGAATAATAAACATTTATCATGATATAAGGAAATAAATAATAACTTTATTATTGCCTCTCGGGCATATTTCCTTCAGGATCCGCGGAGGGTCTTGGCGGTCACCCGGCAAGCCTTGTCGCGGGGTGCTGCAACTGCCCGTGCACGAGTTCGGGATACTAGGGTACCCCTACTCTAGTACACCGACAGGAGCCCCCGGGCCTGGGCCATACACGGTGCCGAGCGCTATTGGGCCAGGCCCAAAACAGTGCACGGGAACGTGCGGCCTAGGTCACGCCGAGTCTAACTCCGCTCCCACCGCGCACGCCCAGAACGGCACGCGTCAATCGCGGCATCGTGGGAGAGATCGTGGGTGGTTGTTTACTTGGAAGGTCGAAACGTCCGCCCCGTCCCCCTTATAAGTAGGGGAAACAGGGGTATTTCCCCTATCTTCGCCATTTGCTGCTGCAATCTCAGAAACCTCCGCCGCCCTCTTCCGCTTCCAAAGTCGAAAGAGAGCAGCGCTCCGCTCCCATCGCCGTCGCCACCACCAGCGCCGTCGATCTCCCCCATCGCCTCCGCCATGCCTCCGAAGTCCGGGAAGGGGAAGGCCACGAAGGCCGCGGCCAGGAAAGCTGTGAAGTCGACCGAAGCGCAGCGGCTTGAGGCGCTGCGGAAGGAGCGGGCCACTTTCCCCCCCGAGCTCTCCGCGGAGGAGCTGAGGGAGTGGTAGTATCTCTTCTGGTCGACGGAGACGCGGGCGCATCCGCGCACGAAGGTACTCTCCGCCGTCGCCTCGCAAGCAGCTCCAGTTGGCGGATATCCTTTCTTCGCCGTGTTCTTCTACTGCGGGCTCTGCCCGCCATTCTCTGATTTCTTTTGCGACGTCATGAACACCTATGGACTCCATCTCCTTGACTTTACCCCCAACACCGTCCTGACCATGGCAGTTTTCGCCCATCTATGCGAAAACTTTGTCGGAATCCACCCCAACGTAGCTCTCTTCCGCCATTTCTTTATGCCTCGTGTTGAGAGAGGGGAACCTCTTGCCGGCGGGATCGCCTGGATCTCGCGGGCCGGCAAGAAGGAGACCTATCTGGAGGGGGAGCTCCGCAGCAAGTGGGACGAGTGGAGAGCTGATTGGTGCTGGGTTGTAGAAGAGAGCCCACAGCCGTTCACTGCCCCGCGCCAAGCCCCAGCAGTGCGTGGCAATGACTGGAGCGCTCTGTCCGTGGACGACGACAAGCTGACGATCACCATCACTCGGATCTTGCGCCTCAGGCTTGCCGGGCTGACTGTAGGAGCTGTTGGCGCAGATTTCCTTCGCTGGCGCATCGCCCCTCTGCAGGCGAGGGGGAGACCTGCCTGGGAATTTGGAGGCCCGGCAGATATCATGAGGTTGCGCCCAGGCCTCAACTTCAACTTCACCGTCATGGAGTTGGACGGGATACTCAAGGAGATATTCAAGCACGACCCACAGCATCCCGAGTGGTTTAGGTTGTCGGCAGGCGTCGTTCCTCTGTGCAACAAC
>NC_041382.1:389021829-389089126 GCF_002162155.2 Triticum dicoccoides
CAGCGCCAAGCTCACTCTATTCTTCGAAGGCGTGGCGGCGGCGCTCCAGCAACTCCGGGAATGGATCCCAAAGCAGTTGGCCGACGAGTCACACTCGATTTGCGCTGGAGTTCTGGAGAAGGTGCTGGTGAAGGTGGCCTTCCGCAATCCGGGCCTCAACCTAACCTACGTCCTCAAGAAGCTGCCGGCGGACGCTGATCTTGATGCACTTAAGGCCCTCGTCGCACACATTGTGGGCAGGGTGAACGAGGTCAAAAGGGTTGACGGCGGTCGCGTAGATTAGGCCGTCCGTTTTCTTCTTTTCTTGTCGCTGCCAGTCATGTCACGGAACACTTTATTAGAGGCGCGACAAGTTATTTCTGTAATATAACTCTATCTTAGGCAAAAAATTGCTATGTTACTTCCTTTACTCGACTCTTGGCCTTGTATGGTTCTGCCCTACGCTTTCTAGGGAAACTTGCCGGTGCGGACACCCTTGCCGCGAGCGCCGAGTGCGGAACTTCAGCAGCCTGCTGGCGGGGTCGCTATCGACAAGCAACCTTGTCGCAACTAGTTGCAGCTCTCTTAAGTTGTTGAGCGAACTCGAAACAAAGTAAGGGCGCTAGCAGCTCACTTAAGTTGCTGAGCGGACTCGAAGCAAAAGTAAGGGCGCTAGCAGCTCGCTTAAGTTGTTGAGCGGGCTCGAAACAAAATAAAGGCGCAACTAGCTACGAGTTGGTTCCTCCGCGCACAGGTTTTCCATACAAAGCACGGTCGTTCAAGGGAAATAACTCAAAAACTTAAAAAACTGATTGCTCAAGCTTTAGCAACTTAGCTTTTCTGTCATCTGCTTCCCGGCAAGGAGAAACCTTCTTGAACGGCCTGGTCCACACCACTATCTTCTCCTCCCCCCCCCCCGGTAAACCTTGTGGGCGAGGGAACCTTCCTTCTTTTGAGAAAGAAACAGAGAAATAAAGTAATGACATGGAGCCTTGGGCTCGTTATTGCTTACCGGGTTCTAGTGCTGCACAAAGTGTCAGATAATATATGCGTAAAAGGATTATAGCATAAAAGAAAGCTGACAAGATGTGCGGGGCACATGAACTTTACTAGTGCACGGGATCTGCGCCCGGCTCTGTACAAAGGATTACATGCAACAGCGGCAAGACTTGTACAGAAAGGCGGTTGCCGGACGGGGTCCGACAACCGCGCCTTACGGGTAAAACTTACGAAGACGCTCGATGTTCCAGGAGTTGCTCACTGGAATGCCATCTTCGGTCTCAAGGCGGACAGCGCCGGGCCTAGTGACTCGTTTCACCCGATAAGGGCCTTCCCACTTCGGCGTCAACTTGTTGGAATTCTTGGCCGACTGAACGCGCCGAAGAACAAGGTCGCCTTCCTCGAGACTCCTGGCATTGACTCTGCGGCTATGGTAGCGGCGCAGAGCTTGCTGGTAGCGAGCGGCTCGCACAGCAGCCTGGAGACGGTCTTCCTCAAGGAGCAGCGCGTCATCTTGCCGCAGCTGCTCTTGCTCGAGCTCATCATAAGCGAGCACTCGAGGTGACCCATATACGAGTTCCGTGGGGAGAACTGCCTCCGCTCCATAGACTAGAGCGAAGGGTGTCTGGCCAGTGGCTCGATTTGGCGTCGTCCTGATCGACCAAAGAACCACCGGCAGCTCCTCGATCCAGTTTCTTCCACACTTGTGCAGCCTGTCGAAAGTTCTTATCTTGAGGCCTCGCAGCACTTCAGCATTTGCTCTCTCCGCTTGACCGTTGCTTCTGGGATGAGCAACAGAAGTGAAGCAGACCTTGGCGCCAAGATCTTGGACGTACTGCATGAAGGTGCGGCTCATAAACTGTGTGCCGTTGTCGGTGATGATCCTGTTAGGGATCCCGAAACGGCAAACAATCGACCTGAAGAACTTGACTGCTGACTGTGCTGTCACCTTCCTCACTGGTTCCACTTCCGGCCACTGTGTGAACTTGTCGATTGCAACGTACAAGAACTCAAAGCCCCCGACAGCTCGGGGGAAGGGGCCGAGGATGTCGAGCCCCCAGACCGAAAATGGCCAGGATAAAGGGATCGTCTGGAGAGCTTGAGCTGGCTGGTGTATCTGTTTGGAATGGAACTGGCACGCTTCACACTTGGTTACTTGTGCAGTTGCATCCTGGAGGGCTGTCGGCCAGAAGAAGCCTTGTCGGAATGCTTTGCCGACAAGTGCTCTTGCGCCAATGTGGTGACCACATATGCCTCCATGTATCTCTGCCAACAGCTGTTGTCCATCTTCCCGGCGAATGCACTTCAATTTCACACCGTTGAGTCTTATTCTGTACAGTGTGCTGTCGACAAACTTGTACATACTTGACTGTCGGGCTACTTTTTCAGCTTCTTCTTGCTCTTCGGGAAGCTCTCCTGTCTGAAGGAAACGGATAATCTGCTGCGCCCATGCTGGAGCTTGCGGCTCGACAACAAGGACTAAAGGCATATCTGTTGCTGCGGGAACATCCGCTTCTACGGCAAGAACCTGCGGTTCGGCCGGAGCGTGATATTCCCCGGCAAGCTTGCCGGAGCAGAACTTGCCGGGAGCGTTTGCTTCGACAGAACAACCATAAGGTTTGCCGGAGCAGACTGCTCCTCAGCATCTTTGGTGTTGATATTGGGGACTTTCTTGGCGGCGGCTTCGGGGAGCTCTGCCGGAAAGTAGTCACCGGAAACCAACTTCCTCTTTTTGCTTGGTACAGTTGATGGTGTCACGGATGGTTGAGTCAGCTTGAGCAAAAAAATCCCTGGTTCCACAGGTAACTTTAGTGCTGCGCACTTTGACAGGCCGTCAGCAATATCGTTCTGAGCTCGTGGAACGTGTTCCATTTGCAGGCCGTCAAAGTGTGCTTCTAGCTTTCTCACTTCATCAACATAAGCTTCCATCAATGGACTCTGGTAGTTCTTGTTCACTTGGCGGACGACAAGCTGTGAGTCACCCCTGATAATGAGCTTCTTGATCCCAAGGTCGGCTGCGATTCTGAGACCGGCAAGCAACCCTTCATACTCTGCAGTATTGTTGGTTGCTTGCTCTTTGGGAAAGTGCATCTGGACTATGTACTTGAGGTGCTCTCCGGTGGGTGCAATAAGCAGCACGCCAGCACCGGCGCCTTGCAGCGAGAAGGCACCATCAAAGTACATCAGCCACTCTTTGCTTGATCGTCGCCGGAAAGGCTTATGGCGAAGAACTTCGCCGTTCTTGACGCCGGCTCCCGGCAAGATCATTGCCGGAAAGGCTTATGGTGAAGAACTTCATCGTTCTTGACGCCGGCTCCCGGCGAGATCGTTGCCGGAAAGGCTTACGGTGAAGAACTTCGTCGTTCTTGACGCCGGCTCCCGGCAAGATCATTGCCGGAAAGGCTTATGGCAAAGAACTTCGTCGTTCTTGACGCCGGCTCCCGGCGAGATCGTTGCCGGAAAGGCTTACGGCGAAGAACTTCGTCGTTCTTGACGCCGGCTCCCGGCAAGATCATTGCCGGAAAGGCTTATGGCGAAGAACTTCGTTGTTCTTGATGCCGTCTTCCGGCAAGATCGTTGCCGGAAAGGCTTATGGCGAAGAACTTCGTCGTTCTTGACGCCAAAAATATTGGCCCTAAGGGCGTTGCCAGCCCCCGGGCCATAACTGCGTTCAAACATAGCAAGTGATTAGTATCCGAAGTGCACTTAACTCGTTTGCGAATTTTGACTTCTGCTACATATTCCCTATGCCTGCTGGAATGCTTTCCGGTGCATGTGATCCAGCCAGCAGCGCTTGAGGGAACGGGCCCTTAGCGGCTATTCGGGAACATCGCTTCCCGGAAAGGTTTACCTTCTTGGTTCTAGCGCAACCGCACAAGTTGCCGAGCGGACTCGAGGCAACATGGAGCGCAACTAGCCCCGAGAAGGCTCCTCGGCATACAGGTCTATGCAGAAATCTCAAATAAATAGCACATGCTATCTTCCTGTTCAACCCCTCTTTGTACGTCCACCCTACGCTTTCTAGGGAAACTTGCCGATGCAGGCACCCTTGCCGCGAGCGCCGAGTGTGGAACTTCAGCAGCCTGCTGGCGGGGTCGCTACCGACAAGCAATCTCGTCGCAACTAGTTGCAGCTCGCTTAAGTTGTTAAGCAGACTCGAAACAAAGTAAAGGCGCTAGCGGCTCACCTAATTTGCTGAGCGGACTCGAAGCAAAGTAAGGGCGCTAGCAGCTCACTTAAGTTGTTGAGCGGACTCGAAACAGAGTAAGGGAGCAACTAGCTACGAGTTGATTCCTCCGCGCACAGGTTTTCCGTACAAAGAGCAAGATCTCCGAGGCGGATAACCTTATACAGGAAGGAAATATCTAAAGTCTTGCACGACTTAGCTTTTTCTGTTGCCGCACCGGCGTCGTTCTTTCGCTCACCCGCTCCTTAGGAGCCATGACGATGAAGAACAGCCACCACCGAAGCCCCCTACCTGGCGCGCCAGAGCTGTCGGGGGGTGCTGATTCCACCAACACCTATGGGGACAGGGCCCCTTTCGGTTCGGTGGGAGGCGGAGAGCGCACAAAGAGCGGATCGAGGCGGTGCACACGGGGGGGATTTTACCCAGCTTCGGGCCGCACGGATGCGTAAAACCCTACTGCTGCTTGTTTGTGTGTATTGAATCTTTGCTCAGGAGCGATCGACGCTACCAGACTGAGCGTGGGAGTGTTTCTGGTATCTCCAATGAGCCGAACTGGCCGAGCCCCTCCTACGTTGCGCTTGGGCCTCCTTTTATACTTTCAAGGGGTTACCCACAGGTGGCAACGTAGACTAGAAGGGTAAAAATGGAAAAGGATGCGGTAGGTGCAGCTACCGCTACTGTGGATACAGTGCACCCTACCTAACTCTGACGGCAGGGGACAAGGGCATTAAATGCCTGTCTGAGTCTCCTAAATAGTGCAAAAGGTGACCGTTAGGAGTGCCACCGTTTGCCACGATGGGCTTCTCTTCATCTCCGCTTGCCACCACGTACCTCTAGCTGCACGGCCTCCTTCCACGTGTGCTTGGGAGAGTCCCAGAGCGACACGTTAGCAGGTGTGCTGGAGCGCGGGCACGAAGTGGGGGTTTCCCGCGGCAAGCTCCTTGCCGCGGTCGTCGTCTTGTCGCGTTCGGAAGCTTGTCGCTCGCCGGATCTTGCCGGGACGCAGGGCGCGTCGCGGCAAGCTTTCTTGGTATGCCTTGAGTAGCCTTCCCGGCAAGCTCCTCTTGCCGGGGTCTTGTCTCTTCCCGGCAAGATCCTCTTGTCGGGGCCTTGTTTGGCCTTCCCGGCAAGCTCCTCTTGCCGGGGCCTTGGTTTGAGTACTTTGTTCTTGAATGGTCTTCAAGGGATCCGCGGAGGGTCTTGGCGGTCACCCGGCAAGCCTTGTCGCGGGGTGCTGCAACTGCCCGTGCACGAGTTCGGGATACTAGGGTACCCCTACTCTAGTACACCGACATCCACCAAGTCTCAAATTGGATGAGATGTGCATGAAATTCATTTTCATATCTATATGCACATATTTATGTGGAGTTTGTCCTGTGTGTTGTTGGTTCTCTAACTCTTTGGTCCCAATGAGTTTGGGTACCATTTTGTTTGTGTTGTTGTTCTAGGAACAAGTGGAGATGCATTGGATGCTCAGCTCACTCACAAGGAAGGTGGTGTCACCATGTGCTTATTGGAGTCAAGCTAGGATGATTAATGAACTACTATCTACCTTTAATTGGCATCTACTACATCCATCCAATGGTATCTCGGTAACAAGTATCATCATCTAGTTCATGCACACATTTCTTGCATCAACCTTTCATAGGTTGTATCATGGCATGTTATCCATTCTCTTGTGTGATACTTGTTTCCTTTCTCAAAGCATCCCAACAATGATGTCTTGTTGCTAGTTGTGGTGTCTTTGATGTTCGTGTGGTTGGAATTCATTTATATGCAATAAGAGCATATCTAGCCTTGTGCTATGCTCTCAAGCAAATATCTTATTGGTATATGTATGACTTCCATTTGGATATCTTGTTCCTTCATGTTGTAACTATTTCGGGTGTACATCCTTCTTTGTAGATATATATCATCATGATTTCGTCTACCTAGAACCTTATACACTTGAGAGAAATTACATCTCTAGATGATATCCTTTCTTTCACGCCCACCTTGCCTTTCTTATGTTATTTCTTTGGTGGCTCCGTGAAAGCTTTTGCCTTGAGTGCGTATCGTATCTCGTTGCATCTTGATGCACTCTTGTGTGGTGAAGATTGTTTTCCTCATGCTTATCTCTACGAGGCTTGTTCCATCTGAATTGGTATCCCTCGTCTTGATGAGGCTTTCATCTTCTATCTTCGCCACGGGTGGTCACAAGCATAGGTTCTTTATATGCTTATTAGTTAGCTTGTGAACCCATTTGCTAGTTGTATGTGGGAATGATAGGCCTTGCACTGTGTTGCCTCATTTTTTCAAGACTTTATTGATGCTTAATGCTCATCCGTACATTAGTCTTCTCAAGTGCATTGCCTTGACTCACACACATCATTTTGGTTGAGCCCATTCTTAAGTTGCCTTTTTCACTTATTGCTCTACCATGTGTTTGTTACATGTACTAGGCTTAGTTTCCTATATGCTCACTTGCACTTGTTGTAAGTTTCTATTGATTTTGGGGGAGCTATGATCCTATTTTGTGCACTTTGTTTCCAAATTCAAATATTCTTATGTGTGCACAAATCATGGGGAGCCTCTCTAGTTTCTTTAGAACACTCCTTTGCTCATATCGTAATATCTTTTATTCATGTAGCTCGTAGGATCTTTGGCCTAGTTGGTTCAATTGGTATCTTTTGATAGCTTGCTGCAATTGGTATCTTTTTATTGCTTGATTGCTTGTTTCTCTCTTTGTTATGTCCTTGTGGCATATCATTCCTTTAGCAATCTTGGTGCCTCAATATAGTTGGTCTTCCACCAAGTATTACCGTTGGATATGTGTATTGCATTCCACTCTCTTGTTGAGAAATACACAATTTATGGAGGAACACAATTTATATTGGCCTTCTATGCTTTTCGCCCATTTTGGCAATCGATGCCAATGGGGGAGAAGTTTCAGAGAGTTTTGTGGAGAAGTCTTTAGAGTTTTCTCCTTGCTTTGGTTTTGTTCCTAAGCATTTGCATGTCATACACATGCATTATTTGTTGTTGCATTGCTTGGTGATGCATAATTCCTTGTATAAACTCTCGTGAAAGTGATTGTCATCAATTACCAAAATGGGGGAGATTGAAAGAACATGCGGTGCCCCCATGTTTGGTTTTGGTAATTGATGACAATCTCTATGGACTAATGGTTTCCTTGAGTTATATTTGAAGGTTTTGTCCATAGGCTTTTCTTGGAGTACATCTGTTGGTTTCAAGAAGAGTTTGTGTCGACCAAGGTGCTATTCAAGGAATTATCCAAAGATTGGTCATTTGAGAGTTGAGCTTATTGCAAGCATGTCTTGAAGAAGAAGATTGTGTGATCATTCATGTTTACCTTCAAGACATCATCCAAACGAAGAGAGTTGGAAAGATTCAAGGTTGATCAAGACTAAGTCAAGAGTGAATCAAGTTGATCAACTCACAAAGAGTAGAAGATGTACCGAGAGGGATCAAGTGATCCCATGGTATGGTAAGCATTGTCCATTGCACTTTGTGTACTAACCCATGGTCTATGTGAGAGTCTATGTGGGGTTAGGTACGTGTCCATGGGCTTGCGTCAAGAGGATGATATCATACAACCCATGGGAAGGATGACATCAAGTGGTGATTGTCATCAAGATTGTCGTGTGCAATTTCAAGTGGAGAATCACGAAGAGATCAAGTGCTTGAAGCTTGCCATCCATTCTGGTGTCAATGGACTTGTGAAGATGTGCTGAAGAGTGGCTCACCCATAGTGGAGTATGGGGGAGCAATCATCTAGTCTTCATCGACCCAACGCAATCAAGAAAGGTGGTCCATCTTGAGGAGGACAAGATCATCATCATCTAACTCAAGTGGATCATGTGCAAGGCAAAGGTTTTCCCTTGATAGGTTTTCTATTTTACCGGTCTCATGGTGGTAGTTGGGAGACCGGGTTATAGGATCGATAGACGTACTATCAAGGGGGGCTCTCAGGTGAGTAGCTTGATCATATCGTTCGTCGAGAGCTCAAACCATTGCATCCTTGCATCATGTTTCTTGGTTCTTGTTTGGTTCTCTTTGTGAGTAGAGCTTATGGTCATCTTGACAACAAACTTGGTTTCATCGAAAACGGAGTTCGCATGCGTCTTCTATGATGTTTTCGGTGTTGGAGGTTTTACCGGTCTTTTCCGAGGAAGGATTCTCACCATTTTCTTATGGGCCTTTTCTCATTTGCTTCTTATTTATATTTATTTTAAGATTGTGTTAGCCCTTGTCGCTAGCTTTCCAACAAACTTGGTTTCATCGAATTCGGAGTCCGTTTGCAAAAGTTGTGGTAGTTTTGGTGTACTGAAAAGGCTGCAACGGTACTACCGCGAATTGGAGCGGATGTAATTTTTTACTACTGCTCCAGAGCAGTACTACTGCGGCTCCTACAGCGGTAGTACCGCTCCGGACCAAAAACTCATCCCAAGTCTTGTGGTGGTAGGCCCGGATGTATTTTTTTAGTACCGCTCGCAAGCAGTAGTACCGCTACCATTTGCGGTAGTACCGTGAGGTCGAGCGGTAGTACCGTGAGGACGAGCGGTAGTACCGCTCCGGCGGTTCTTCTGGCCTTTTGCCTCCTCGCTGTTGTTTTTCAAAGGGGTACTTCCGCCCTAGCGGTAGTACCGCTCCTTGGAGCGGTAGTACCGCTCTGTGCGGGCTGTGAGCATAACGGTTGGATTTTTCCCCACCTATAAAAGGGGGTCTTCTTCCCCAATGAACCTAATCCTTTTAGCTCATGTTCTTCCCCCATTGTTGACCTTTTTTGAGCTTGCTAACTCTCAATACCTCCAATGATTCTTTGCTAGTTCTTGAGGGAAAAGAGAGAGGAGATCTAGATCCACGTCTCCACCAATCACTTTCTCCTCTAAGTGAGGGGAACCCCTTGGATCTAGATCTTGGAGTTCTTCGTGTTCTTCTTTCGTTCTTCCTCTCATTTTCTTCCCTAGCATTAGTTGCTTTGGTGGGATTGGGAGAGAAGTACTTGGGCACTCCGTGTGCCCTTGCCATTGCATTTGGTGCATCGATTTGAGTTCTCCATGGTGATACGTGGAAGTGAAGTTTGAGAAGCTTATTACTCTTGGGTGTTTGGGCACCCTAGAGCTTGTTCCTCTTGGGTGCCTTGGCGCCCTAGACGGTTGGTGGTGTTCGGAGCTCAATCATTGTGGTGTAAAGCTCCAGGCAAGCGTCGGGGTCTCCAATTAGGTTGTGGAGATCGCCCCGAGCAATTTGACGGGTACCGGTGACCGCCCCCAAGGGTTACCAAAGTGTAGGGTTTGGTGACCGCCCCCAAGGGTTGCCATTTGTACGGGTTCAGTGACCGCCCTCAAGGGTCCCTTAGTGGAATCACGGCATCTTGCATTGTGCAAGGGCGTGAGGAGATTACGGTTGCCCTAGTGGCTTCTTGGGGAGCATTGTGCCTCCACACTGCTCCAAACGGAGATTAGCATCCGCAAGGGTGTGAACTTCGGGATACATCGTCGTCTCCGCGTGCCTCGGTTATCTCTTACCCGAGCTCTTTACTTATGCACTTTACTTTGTGATAGCCATATTGTTTCTTGTCATATATCTTGCTATCACCTAGTAGTTTATCTTGCTTAGCATAAGTTGTTGGTGCACATAGGTGAGCCTAGTTGTTGTAGGTTTTGTGCTTGACAAATTAACCGCTAAGTTTATTCCGCATTTGTTCAAGCCTAAACCGTAATTATTTTAAAGCGCCTATTCACCCCGCCTCTAGGCGACATCCACGATCTTTCAGTGTTCATTATCATTTCAACCTCAATCATTCTTTAGTTGGAAAGCATCATGTGGTGGGGAAAGATCCAGGCATATATGGCCATTCAAATATATTTGATCATGAATTATTATTCTTGTCAATTATCTCTATGATAAATAAGTTGGGAGGCGAAACATTAAGCCCCTGTATTTCTCTATGTTCGATCAATGCCATTTGTTCTAAAAAATATGCTTTCACTACTAGCAATCATACAAGACTATATGATAATTGAGTATGTGGAGCTCTTACTTAGACTGTATTGAAAACAAATTGAATTGAGATTGTTTGGTGACTAAGAACATAGGTTGTCAACTTTCAAGAGAATGCATTGTTTGAGCAATAACATGTGAATTGATTGGTACTTTATCATGATGAGTTGTTGCTATGATGCTAGGAAAACTGACTGAAATTATCATTGATCAAACTTATGAACTATGCTAGCATTCACACTTCATAATTTATTATTTTTATCATTCACCTACATGAGGATGAGCAATAATTAAGTTTGACGGTGTTGATATGTCTCCAACGTATCTATAATTTATCAAGTATTCATGCCATGTTTACAACAATTTTATATGGTTTTAGTATGATTTGAATGGAACTAACTCCGCTGATGTTGTTTTCAGCGGAACTACCATGGTGTTGTTTTTTGTGCATAAATAAAAGTTCTCGGATTGGGCTGGAAATTTATAGTGATTTTTGATGGACCAAAAGTGACCCCCTGAAACTTTGAGGAAGGACCAGAAGACTCACGAGGAAGCGACAGGCCTAGGGAACCCACAAGTATAGGGGATCAATTGTAGCCTCTTTTGATAAGTAAGAGTGTCGAACCCAACGAGGAGCTAAAGGTAGAACGAATATTCCCTCAAGTTCTATCGACCACCGATACAACTCTACGCACGCTTAACATCCGCTTTACCTAGAACAAGTATGAAACTAGAAGTACTTTGCAGGTGTTCTTGGATAGGTTTGCAAGGTAATAAAGAGCGCATAAATAAAAAGTAGGGGTTGTTTAGATGAAGACACAACTAAGTTAGTTTTAGTAGAGAGCTTGTTGTCACACAAGAAATTTATTTGTCCCTAGGCAATCAATAACTAGACCGGTAATCATTATTGCAATTATATTTGAGGGAGAGGCATAAGCTAACATTCTTTCTCTTCTTGGATCATATGCACTTATGATTGGAACTCTAGCAAGCATTCGCAACTACTAAAGATCATTAAGGTAAAACCCAACCATAGCATTATAAGGCATCAAGTCCTCTTTATTCCGAACGCAAACAACCTACTTACTCGGGTCTGTGTTTCTATCACTCGCGCCACCCACCATAAGCAAATCATGAACATATTGCAAACCCTACAACGGGGATCCCTCATGCTTGCCCGACACGGAGAGCACCATAGGATAGCACCAATAATAAAACATGCAACTCAAACCAATCACGATCATCAATTAACCCATAGGACAAAACAGATCTACTCAAACATCATAGGATAGCCATACATCATTAGGCAATAATATATATCGTTAAGCACCATGTTTAAGTAGAGATTACAGCGGGTAAAATAGGGTTAGACCGCTGCATAGAGGGGGGAAGAGTTGGTGATGACGGCGGTGAAGTTGTTGGTGTATATTGCAGTGACGATGATGGCCCCGACGGCATTCCGACGCCACCGGGAGAGAGGGGGAGAGGGCCCCCTTCTTCTTCTTCTTGCTTGACCTTACCCCTAGATGGGAGAAGGGTTTCCCCTCTATTCCATGGCCTCCATGGCATGGGAGGGGTGAGAGCCCCTCCAAGATTGGATTTGCCTCTCTGTCTCTCTTTGTTTCTGCGTTCTAGATTCCGCCCTTTCACCGTTTCTTATATTCCCGGAGATTCGTAACTCCGATTCGGCTAAAATTTGGACATAATTTTTATCCGGATATTAGCTTTCTTGCGGCGAAAGAAGAGCATTGACCGCCTTACGGGGTGGCCACGAGGGCCCAGGGTGCGCCTAACCCCCTGGGGCGCACCCCCCTGCCTCGTGCCCCCTTGGGCATCCTCTCGCGTTGATTCTTCTTCCCAAAAATCACATATATTCCAAAAAAAATCTCAGTCAGTTTTTATCCCGTTTCGACTCCATTTGATATGGATTTTCTGTGAAACAAAAAACATGCAACAAACAAGAACTGACACTGGGCACTGGATCAATATGTTAGTCCCAAAAATAGTATAAAAAGTTGCCAAAAGTATATGAAAGTTGTAGAATATTGGCATCCCCAAGCTCAATTCCTGCTCGTCCTCGAGTAGGTAAATGATAATAAAGATAATTTTTTATGTGGAATGCTACCTAGCATAATCTTGATCATGTAATCTAATCATGGCATGAATACTAAGATACGAGTGATTCAAAGCAATAGTCTGTCATTTGACATTAAGACAATAATACTTCAAGCATACTAATATAGCAATCATGTCTTTTCAAAATAACATGGCCAAAGAAAGTTATCCCTACAAAATCATATGGTCTGGCTATGCTCCATCTTCACCACACAAAATATTCAAATCATGCACAACCCCGATGACAAGCCAAGCAATTGTTTCATACTTTTAACGTTCTCAAACCTTTTCAACTTTCACGCAATACATGAGTGTGAGCCATGGACATAGCACTATAGGTGGAATAGAATATGATGATGGTGGCTGTGTGGAGAAGACAAAAAGGAGAAAGTCTCACATCAACGCGGCTAATCAACGGGCTATGGAGATTCCCATCAATTGATGTCAATGTGAGGAGTAGGGATTGCCATCCAATGGATGCACTACGAGCTATAAGTGTATGAAAGCTCAAACTGGAAACTAAGTGGGTGTTCATCACCTTGCTTGCTCATGAAGACCTCGGGCATTTGAGGAAGCCCATCATAGGAATGTACAAGTCTAGTTCTAAAATGAAAATTCCCACTAGTATATGAAAGTGATAACTCAAGAGACTCTCTATATGAAGAACATGGTGCTACTCTGAAGCACAAGTGTGCTAAAAGGATAGTAACATTGTCCCTTCTCTCTTTTCTCTCATTTTTCTAAAAAAAATCTCTTTTTTCTCTTTTTTTTGTAGGCTTCTTTGGCCTCTCTCTCTTTTGGGGGCTCCTTTGGCCACTTTTATTTTGATAACCTCACATGGGACAATGTTCTAATAATGATGATCATCACACTTTTATTTACTTACAACTCAATATTACAACTCGATACTAGAACAAAATATGACTCTATATCAATGCCTCCGGTGGTGTAGCGGGATGTGCAATGATCTAGCGTAGCAATGACATCAAAAAACGGACAAGCCATGAAAACATCATGCTAGCTATCTTACGATCATGCAAAGCAATATGACAATAAATGCTCAAGACATGTATATGATGATGATGGAAGTTGCATGGCAATATATCTCGGAATGGCTATGGAAATGCCATAATAGGTAGGTATGGTGGCTGTTTTGAGGAAGATATAAGGAGGCTTATGTGTGATAGAGCGTATCGTATCACAGGGTTTGGATGCACCGGTGAAGTTTGCACCAACTCTCGAGGTGAGAAAGGGCAATGCACGGTACTTAAGAGGCCAGCAATGATGGAAGGGTGAGAATGCGTATAATCCATGGACTCAACATTACTCATAAAGAAATCACATACTTATTGCAAAAATCTATTAGTCATTGAAACAAAGTACTACGCGCATGCTCCAAGGGGGATAGATTGGTAGGAAAATACCATCGCTCGTCCCTGACCGCCACTCATAAGGAAGACAATCAATAAATACCTCATGCTCCGACTTCATCACATAACGGTTCACCATACGTGCATGCTACGAGAATCACAAACTTCAACACAAGTATTTCTACAATCCACAATTACCCACTAGCATGACTCTAATATCACCATCTTTATATCGCAAAACTATTGCAAGGAATCAAACATATCATATTCAGTGATCTTCAAGTTTTATGTAGGATTTTATGACTAACCATGTGAATGACCAGTTCCTGTCATCTCTCTAAATAGATATAAGTGAAGCAAGAGAGTTTAATCCTTTCTAGAAAATATATGCCCACGTTCTAACAAATATAAGTGAAGCAAAAGAGCATTCTACAAATGGAAGTTTTCTATGTGAAGAGAAACAGGCAATCCAAACTTCAAAAGATATAAGTGAAGCACATGAAGCATTCTATAAAGCCATACTCAAAAGATATAAGTGAAGTGCAATGAGCATTCTATAAATCAACCAAGGACTATATCATACCATCATGGTGCATCAAAGAAAAGTGAAAACTAAATGCAAAAGATGCTCCAAGATTTACGCATATCATGTGACGAATAAAAATATAGCTCCAAGTAAAATTACCGATGATTGTTATAAGAAAGAGGGGATGCCTTCTGGGGCATCCCCAAGCTTGGTTGCTTGGGAGTCCTTGAATATTTCCTTGGGGTGCCTCGGGCATCTCCAAGCTTAGGCTCTTGCCACTCCTTATTCCTTCATCCATCGCGATCTCTCCCAAAACTTGAAAACTTCAATCACACAAAACTTAACAGAAAGTTTGGTAAGATCCGTTAGTATAATAAATCAAATCACTACTCTAAGTATTGTTGCAAACCAATTCATATTTTGTTTTTCCATTTTAGCTACTGTAATGTAACTTTTCCATGGCTTAATCCACTGATAGAAACTGATAGTTTCATCAAAACAAGCAAACTATGCATCAAAAACAGAATTTGTCTTAAACAGAACAGTCTGTAGTAATGTGAACATTCAACATACTTCAGGTACTCCAAGAATTCTAAAAAAATTAGGAAAAATAAACAATTTGTATAGAAATACAGCAAAAAGTTTTAGAACCATTTGACGTTCCAGTAAAAAATGTAAAATCGCACACTACAGCCAAAGTTTCTGTTCTACACCACACAAACCAACATGCAATGTAAACATCCTAAAGGAAAATCTTGGCACATTATTTTTATAATACAATGGAATTGTACAAGGGGATAATTATTTTTGTTGAAAATTTTCTGTAATCAAGATTCACAAAGTTTCCGTGAGCATGAACAAAGTTCAAGGAGCTCCCCCACTTCAACAATGCTTGTCTCTCTCACTTTCACTTTCCTTTTTGAAAAGTTTTGGGTTCCCCTCTTTAATTTTTTTATTTTTGTTTTTAAACTATATAAAAGCACTCAACGGAAATAAATGACTCTCTAAAACTTCCGGGTTGTCTCCCTGGTAGCGCTTTCTTTAAAGCCATTAAGCTAGGCATAAGGTGCTCAAGTAATGAATCCACCCGAATCCCAAGGTATATCAAAGCCAATTTTAATTAACAATGATTTGTGATTTAGTAGTGAGCACAAAGCAACATATATCATGTAATGACGAAGTCTAACTCTCTTCCTATGCATCGGCATGTCATAAAAGAACAATTCATGCACACATAGCAAAGGCCAATGCATAGCATAAGAAGTTACTTGCAATTTTATCATATTGGAAACATAGAGAGGCGGAGATGTAGTTCCTCTCTCATAACAATTGCAAGTAGGAGCAGCAAGCACATGCATATTATATCTATCAAAATCATCATGTGTAGTAGTGAAACGCAACCCATCAATATAATCCTTAATAAGGGCAAACTTCTCCGATATAGTGTAGTCGGGAGAATTCAAAAAGATAATAGGACTATCATGTGTGGGTGCAATAGCAACAATTTCATGTTTAACATAAGGAACTATAGAAAGTTCATCTCCATAAGCATCATTCATATTGGCATCTTGGCCACAAGCATATCAAGCATCATCAAAAAGGGATATTTCAAAAGAATCAAGGGGATCATAACAATCATCATAGCAATCATCCTTCGGTAAGCATGAAGGGAAATTAAACAATGTATGAGTTGAAGAGTTACTCTCATTAGAAGGTGGGCACGGGTAGGTAATCCGCTCTTCCTCCATTTGTTCTTCGCTCTCCTCATCATCTTTTTCATCCAATGAGCCCACAGTTTCATCAATTTCTTCTTCCATAGACTCCTGCAAAATATTAGTCTCTTCTTGGACAGCGGAGACTCTCTCAATAAAATCATCAATATCGGAATTGAATTCATAATTTTCATAGCAATATTTAAGTATAGCAAAAATTTCAGGTCTATAAACAGCATCATCAAGATTTTCACACTCTTTAAACAAAGATTCAATTTCATAAGCACCCATAAAAGTAACGAATTCTTCTATCTGTTCCACATCATAGTAATCATATATACCATTAGCATAAGAAGCTAAGGTTTCATTATCGTTAAATTCACATGAAAAGGGAAGGTGTGGAGTGATACGTCTCTGTTGTATCTATAATTTTTTATTGTTCCATGCCAATATTCTACAACTTTCATATACTTTTGGCAACTTTTTATACTATTTTTGGGACTAACATATTGATCCAGTGCCCAGTGCCAGTTCCTGTTTGTTGCATGTTTTTCTGTTTCGCAGAATATCCATATCAAGTGGAGTCCAAACGGATAAAAACTAACGGAGATTTTTTTGGAATATATATGATTTTTGGGAAGAAAAATCCACGCGAGACGGTGCCCGAGGTGGCCATGATGCAGGAGGGTGCGCCTGCCCCCCCAGGCGCGCCTCTGACCCTCGTGGGCCACCCGTAAGGCGGTTGGTGCCCTTCTTTCGCTTCAAGAAAGCTAATTTCCGGATAGAGATCGTGTCAAAATTTCAGCCTAATCGGAGTTACGGATCTCCGGGAATATAAAAAACAGTGAAAGGGAAGAATCTGAGAACGCAGAAACAGAGAGAGACAGAGAGACAGATCCAATCTCGGAGGGGCTCTCGCCCCTCCCGTGCCATGGAGGCCATGGACCAGAGGGTAAACCCTTCTCCCATCTAGGGAGGAGGTCAAGGAAGAATAAGAAGGAGGGGGCTCTCTCGCCCTTGCTTCCGGTGGCACCGGAGTGCCACCGGGGGCCATCATCATCATCGCGATCTACACCAACACCTCCACCATCTTCACCAACATCTCCATCACCTTCCCCCCTCTATCTACAGAGGTCCACTCTCCCGCAACCCGTTGTACCCTCTACTTGAAGATGGTGCTTTATGCTTCATATTATTATCCAATGATGTGTTGCCATCCTATGATGTCTGAGTAGATTTTCGTTTTCCTACTGGTGGTTGATGAATTGCTATGATTGATTTAATTTGCTTGTGGTTATGTTGCCGTCCTTTGGTGCCCATCATATGATTGCGCGCGTGGATCACACCCTAGGGTTAGTTGTATGTTGATAGGACTATGTATTGGAGGGCAAGAGTGATAGAAGCTTCAACCTAGCATAGAAATTGATGCATACGGGATTGAAGGGGGACCAATATATCTTAATGCTATGGTTGGGTTTTACCTTAATGAACATTAGTAGTTGCGGATGCTTGCTAATAGTTCCAATCATAAGTGCATAGAATTCCAAGTCAGGGATGACATGCTAGCAGTGGCCTCTCCCACATAATACTTGCTATCGGTCTAGTAAAGTAGTCAATTGCTTAGGGGCAATTTCGCAACTCTTACCACCACTTTTCCACACTCGCTATATTTACTTTATTGTTTCTTTATCTAAACAGCCCCTACCTTTTATTTACGTGCTCTTTATATTCTTGCAAACCTATCCAACAACACCTACAAAGTACTTCTAGTTTTCATACTTGTTCTAGGTAAAGCGAACGTCAAGCATGCGTAGAGTTGTATCCGTGGTCGATAGAACTTGAGGGAATATTTGTTCTACCTTTAGCTCCTCATTGGGTTCGACACTTTTACTTATCGAAAACTGTTGCGATCCCCTATACTTGTGGGTTATCAAGACCTTTTTCTGGCACCGTTGCCGGGGAGCAATAGCGTGGGGTGAATATTCTCGTGTGTGCTTGTTTGCTTTATCACTAAGTAATTTTTATTTGATGTTCGTAGTTGTTTTATATCTTTATTTATGGGGTAGTAAAGGCAAAATACCAAAAAATTAGTTGTACCTACTAAACCAATGGTTGAAGAACCACTCAAAATCTATCACACTGCTGAAGCTTATTACTTGGATCATCTTCGATCCCTATGTGCTCGTGCTGAAACCCCAACTAGCTTAGTTGAGGGCAAATCCTTATATGAGCATGCTTGTTATGTGCAACACCGAATAACTGAAAAAGGGAAAACTTTACTGGATCAAATTCATCGGTTGCAATGCTATGCTTGGAATTTATGTGAAATATATGATTATACTTGTTGTTCTGAAGACCCTAAGAAACACCTTCCCTACCAATGTTTGTTTAATTATAATGGAATTGTATCTTCTTATGCTAGGGGTTTTTATAATTACTATGATGTTCAACAAATTTAAGAATTTGTTGCTTTTAAGGGTGCTTACGAAATTGCTTCTTTGATTGAAAAGTATGATGCTACTCTTTACAAATCCAAAAAAATTCATACTTAAATATTGCTATGATAATTATGCTTCTAATGCCTATGTTGGACTATATATTGAGTACTACTCCGCTGTCCAAGAAGAGACTAATATTTTGCAGGAGTCTATGGAAGAAGAAATTGATGAAATTGTGAGCTCATTGGATGAAAAAGATGATGAGGAGAGTGAAGAACAAAAGGGGGAAGAGCGGATTAGCTACCCATGCCCACCTTCTAATGAGAGTAACTCTTCAACTCATACATTGTTTAATTTCCCTTCGTGCTTACCGAAGGATGATTTCTATGATGACTACTATGATCTCGTTGATTCTTTTGAAATATCCCTTTTTGATGATGCTTGCTATTCTTGTGGCCAAGATGCCAATATGAATTATGCTTATGGAGATGAACTTGCTATAGTTCCTTATGTTAAACATGAAATTGTTGCTATTGCACCCACACATGATAGTCCTATTATCTTTTTGAATTCTCCAAACTACACTATATCGGAGAAGTTTGCTCTTATTAAGGAATATATTGATGGGTTGCCTTTTACCGTTGCACATGAAGATTTTTATGAATATAATATGCATGTGCTTGCTGCTCCTACTTGCAATTATTATGAGAGAGGAACTATATCTCCACCTCTCTATGTTTCCAATACGATAAAATTGCAAGAAACTGTTTATACTATGCATTGGCCTTTACTTTGTGTGCATGAATTGTTCTTTTAGGACATGTCGATGCATAGGAAGAGAATTAGACTTTGTCATTACATGACATATGTTACCTTGTTCTCACCACTAAATTATAAATCATTGTTAATTAAAATTGGCTTTGATATACCTTGGGATCCGGGTGGACTCATTACTTGAGCACTATATGCCTAACTTAATGGCATTAAAGAAAGCGCTGGCAGGGAGACAACCCGGAAGTTTTAGGGAGTCATTTATTTTTTTGAGTGCTTTCATATAGTTTAAAAAAACAAAAATAAACAGGGGAACCCAAAACTTTTTCAAAAAGGAAAGCGAAAGTGAGAAAGACAAGCATTGTTGAAGTTGGAGCTAGCCTTGAAATTAGTTCATGCTCATGGAAACTTTGTGAATCTTGATTACAGAAACTTTTCAATAAAAATAATTATCCCCTTGTACAATTCCATTGTATTATCAAAATAATGTGCCAAGGTTTCCCTTTAGGATGTTTACATTTGCTTGATGGTTTGTACGATGCAGGACAGAAACTTTGGCTGTAGTGCGCGATTTTACATTTTTAGCTGGAACGTCAAATGGTTCTGATTATTTTTGCACTGTCTTCCTATACAAAGTTTTTATTTTTCATAATTTTGGTAGAATTTTTCAAGTATCAGAAGTATGGTGAATGTTCAGATTATTACAGACTGTTCTGTTTTAGACAGATTCTGTTTTTGATGCATAGTTTGCTTGTTTGGATGAAACTATCGATTCATATTAGTGGATTAAGCCATGAAAAAGTTATATTACAGTAGACAAAATGCAAAAACAAAATATGAATTGGTTTGCAACAGTACTTAGAGTAGTGATTTGCTTTATTATACTAACGGATCTTACCAAGTTTTCTGTTGAAGTTTTGTGTGGACGAAGTGTTCGATGATCGAGAAGGTCTCGATGTGAGAAGAAGGAAGAGAGGCAAGAGCCCAAGCTTGGAGTAAATATTCAAGTAGACTCAAGCGTCTAAGCTTGGGGATGCCCCGGAAGACATCCCCTCTTTCTTCAACAAGTATCGGTATGTTTTCGGATTCGTTTCGTTCATGCGATATGTGCAATCTTGGAGCGTCTTTTGCATTTAGTTTTCATCTTTTTTTTATGCATCATGCTGGTATGAGATAGTCCTTGGTTGATTTATAGAATGCTCCTTGCACTTCACTTATATCTTTTGAGTATGGCTTTATAGAATGCTTCATGTGCTTCACTTATATCATTTGAAGTTTGGATTGCCTGCTTCTCTTTACATAGAAAACCGTCATTTGTAGAATGCTCTTTTGCTTCACTTATATTTGTTAGAGCGTGGGCATACCTTTTGTAGAAAGAATTAAACTCTCTTGCTTCACTTATATCTATTTAGAGAGATGACAGGAATTGGTCATTCACATGGTTAGTCATAAAATCCTACATAAAACTTGTAGATCACTGAATATGATATGTTTGTGTAACATCCCAAATTTTCAATTTGGAATGTTATACAATAGATCATCATTGCATATCATATTTCATTGCATTTTGGTTGATCCTAGAAATTCTACGCAACTCAAGGACCCTCGAAGAGAGTTGGGGATTTCGTTATTTTCATATTTGAGTTTTCTCAAATTTTGAAAATAGGATCGTTTGATTTTATTTATTTCATCTTCAATTATTTCTATTATGAAAATTATGAGAGAGGGAATAAAATGACTTTCCCAAAATAAAGAAATATTGAAGGTTTAATAAAAAAATCAAATAAGATTTTGTTTTGTTTTATTTGCTATTTTATTTGAATTTAGGAAAAATTGCACGTTTTCAAAAATTGCATTTAGAGCCAAAAAAATGTTCGTCATGTTCTAAATATTTTATTAACGGAGAAAATTTGTTTTGGCATTTTTCGAAATTTTTTTCTTTCTAGATTTTTTTTAGTCGCAGCGAAACTGTTTTAAAAAAAGAGAGACCCCGCGCCCGATTGGGCCAAGGGCCCAGCCGAGCGGGCCGGCCCAGCCAGCCGCCGCCGCCTCTTGCCGGGTCGGGATAGAGTCCCGACCAGCGCCGCCGCCGCCCGAGTCCGGGGAGTACTCCGCCTCCCGAGGCCGACCCCTCCCCCAAGTCGCCTCTCCCCGCCCCCTTTATAACCGCCGCCGCCGCCCCCCCCTGCAGCCCACGCCGCCGGCGCACGCCGCCCGGAGCCGCCGCCCTGCCGGAGTCTCGCCGGAGCACCGCCGACGAGGTAGCCGCCGGCCGGTTTTTGAGAAAAAGCCGTTTCGGTTTTTTTTTGAAACCCCTAGTTTTCGTTTTTTTAAATAGATCGGTTTTTCTCCGGTTTATTTATTTAGCGAGCGTTCGCTCGTCCATTCGTTTTAACGAACGCATTTTTCGTTTAGTTCCTGTTAACGAACGTTCGTTCGTTAACCTGTTCGTCGTTTTTCTTTTTCTCGGATTAAATCCACGATTTTTCTGATCGCGATTTCTGATCCGATGTTTGTTTTAGTTTAACTTTTCGCTCGTTTGTCGGAATCAGGCGATTCAAGTGCCTGGAGTTTCGTCTCGAAACCCTCTTTCCGTTTAACCAACTCAAACAAGTTTTTGCCTCAGTAAAAATTTGCCCTAGTTTCAGATTAGTAAATGAAGCTTATTTCTTTTACCATTTGCCTTTCGTTGCTTCGTTCGATTTGGTTCTTTTGCCAACCGGAGTTCTTAAGTTGAACTTTCTGGTTAGGTCTTTTATTCAAGTTTTACCTGTGCATTAGATGAGTAATTATTGTATGCTTGTTTGTTTGTGATAGAGTACCCGGAGTGCGCCGCTTGCTACTTCGAATCGCTAGGTTTCACAGATCATCAGCAAGGCAAGTAACACTTTGATCATACTTCCTATTACCCAGTTTTATTGCATTAGATCAACCCTCACACATTGCATTGTTTAGGATCTAATTAAATTGTGGGTATGGGAAGTAGATGAGGTAGTACCTATTACATGTTATTATCAAACCGTTGGGAGTTATTTCTACGTTGCTTATTATGCCATGCTATGTTAGTAGACGTGGATTGGGTGAGTGTATCCATGACAGATGTGAGATTGTTAATTAATGGTTTATCTAAGGTGGCAACTTAAATACACATCTGGGTGGATTGAGGCACCTGGGTATTCCAGCGATTGCCTGTTTTATTTTGGACCGCCACCCAGGTTCAAAGGGATCATGAGATTATTCATGCTAGAAACTTCCATGTGCGGCCACAAACTATTATGGGCTCTAGCATAGTTGACTAAGTCGTGCGAACTCTTACAATGGTAGACTAGAAGATGTAGGGGATGTAGGTTGGTACGGTCTACCCGATCGTAAGGTGCTAGTGCTTCTGAAAGACTATTTCTCGGTCATCCGTTTCTCAAACACCATGTAGTGCAAGAAATCCAACGGAGGAGATCGAGTCTTGTGGGTAGAAGTGCGCAAACCTCTGCAGATTGTATGAACTAATCATGGTTAGCCATGTCCCCGGTTATGGACATCTTGAGTATCTAGTACTTGGATTATCATGTGAATCTCATCATGTTACTATTAAATTAATTTTGTTGGGTTTTTAATGATGATGCTTAATTGGGATTGAGAATGCTGTCAACCATTCTCAATGTTTAACAACTACCATGATAGTTAAATAAAATTTATTCCTTTGAAGTAGGGAAAATTGGCTTTACGCAAAAACTGTAACCATAGAGCTTTCCACCAGCCAAATATGCATATAGAATAGCTTTATTATTCCATTACTCTCTAGGTGTTACTTTGCCAGCATATTCCATGTGCTGACCCGTTTCGGGCTGCAACGTTAATGTTGCAGACTTTTCAAACGACGAGTAAGGTGCTTTAGGTCGTGGTTCTATACTCAGTGATGTCGTTGGAGTTGATGGACTCACTTATCTTCCAAGCCTTCCGCTGTTATCATTATTAGATGGCCTTAAGCCATATTTATTGTGATAAGTTCTCTTTTGAGATACTCGATGTAATAAGTGTGTGATTGCTACTCTGTTATAAATCCTTCAAGTACTGTGTGGTGTCAGCATTACTGATCCAGGGATGACACCTGAGCATAGAGATTGGACCATTTGAGGTCTGGTTGCTACAAGATGGTATCAGAGCACACGCTGACTATAGGACACGACCACTAAGCTAGAGCCCTAGATCACTACTCTCTCTTCTCATTCTGACTCCTCATCTTTTCTACTCTTTTAGGATGGCGGATGCAAGGAACAAGTTCACGCAACCGGATGAAGATACACCCTTTGGACGTCATTTGAAGGAAGTTACAAGATACCTGAACATAGGAGTACCAAGATTCACCGGAACCTACAACGCCACTTTACCTGAAGAAGAGCGCTGGATGATTCAAGTTCAAGTTCCAGGAAGGACGTTCATGCCAGTCACTGAGCCCATATAGTTTTACTTTGATGCACCAACCTGGAGTCTAGGAAAGAGCATGGCAGCTCACATTGCCATGGGACGCATTGGAGAAGTTTACCGCAATGATCTCAAGGATACTATCTGCCAGATTTGTGGGCGCCGAGATGAGCAATGGGAGATGATCAGCACCAGGAAGGACAGATCAATTGTAGCTTTTGTCCAGGAGTTGAACCAGCACATTCGACGTCAGGAGAACCAGATGTGCGCCGACATGATAGATCTGAAGAAGGCAAGAACAAGAATCAAGGAACTAGAGGAAGAACTCAAGGCTACACGTGAATATTATGAAGAGGAAATCGAAGTATTAGTGGAGAAGAATGACGATCTGATCAAGAAGATTGGAATATTCATGGGAGACCCTACACCAGTAGAAGAAGACGAAGAACCCAAGGAGATTCGCCCGGAAGACTACATCATCATCGATGACACCGACTCGGACCCGGATGATAGCGATGATGAGTATGTGGATGAAGTTGGAGCAGATATCATGGAGTCTGCAACCGAAGAATATTTTTAGTAAACCACCCCATCAGTAGTAGTAGTCCACCATGTAAATATAGTAGTCCGAGCACTTTCGCGATAGTTAGATCGATTGTATTCCCTTGTTTAATTGAATGAAGTGAATTGTTTGCTTTTGCCTCATGTGCATATGGGTAGTGTTTTCTCTCTAGACCTCTATCTATTCTTAAATATCATCTTTTCTAAACCCTCAGATGCCTCCGAGACGTGACCCCGGTTTCACCTTCCCACCGGAGCTCACCCAGTTGATCCAGCAGCAGAACACATTGATGCAGTTGCTAGTCCAGAATCAGAATCAGGGGAACAACAACAACAACCCACCACCACCACCACATGTTGATCACTTAGCCCGTTTTCTTAGGCTGAATCCGCCGGTATTTTCCAATAGCACCGAGCCGATAGTAGCAGATGATTGGCTCTGTAAGACAGCTAGAGAGTTGACCACGGCAGGATGCACAGATGCGGAAAAGGTGAAGTTTGCCGCACATCATCTTGAGGGACCCGCAGCATCATGGTGGGAGAATTTCAGAGCCACTTTCCCTGTCGACACTGTCACGTGGGATCAGTTTCAGCAGGCTTTTCGTACTGCCCATATTTTAGCAGGAGCTATGGCCATGAAGAAGCGGGAGTTTCGCAATTTGCGCCAAGGAGGAAGGACAGTTGGCCAGTATGTGGAGGATTTTAGTAAGCTAGCACGTTATGCTCCAGATGACGTTGCCACGGATGCGGCCAAGCAGGAGAAGTTTCTGGAAGGACTGAATGATGAGTTGAGCATGCAGTTGATGGTAGCAACCTTCAACAACTAACAGGAGTTGGTAGATCGTGCTCTCATGATTGAAGGGAAGCAGCAGCAAATTGAGAACCGTAAGAGGAAGTATGGACAAGGGAAGTACAATTCTGGAGCTCAGCAGAATCCACGTTTTACCCCTAGACCGGGAGGACATTTTCAGCATACCCATGGAGGAGGTAGCTCGCACAATCATAATGGCACCAAGACTGGTAATGGGAATGGAGGAAGCAACGGCCAGAACCGTACAAACCCATCAACCCCAGCCAAGAGAGACCTGAGCCAAGTCACTTGCTTTAAGTGCTAGAAGACCGAACATTATGCCAATGAATGTCCTGAAGCCCCGAATGGAAATGGCAATGGAAGCTCTGGGAAGAAGCCGAACCCTTTCAACAGGGGACAGGTGAACCACGTAAATGTGGAGGAAGTTGAAGCCTAGCCCGATGCTGTAATAGGTAAGTTTTTGGTTAAGTCATTTACTGCACTTGTTCTTTTTGATACTGGTGCATCGCATTCATACATATCAAGGGGATTTGTGGATAAGTATAAACTACCAACCCAAGCCCTTAGATCACCCATGATAGTAACCTCGCCTGGAGCAGAGTATATGGCTAGTCTATGGTGTGATCGGTTACCATTAAGGATTGGTAACTACGTATTTCCCTCAGACCTAATAGTATTGGAATCTCAAGGATTGTATGTGATATTAGGCATGGATTGGTTATCAAAGTATGAAGGAAATATTGAATGTGCCAGTAAGTCAATTTTGCTTACCACGCCAGAAGGAAGAAGGATCAAGTATGTATCCCGGCATGTGCCGTAAAGGACTCAAGTAAATTGCTTAACAGGAGTTGTGCAGGAGGAAGTACCAGTGGTAAAAGATTTCCCTGATGTATTTCCAGAAGAATTGCCAGGCATGCCACCGGATGGAGATATTGAGTTTTTGATTGAGCTTTTGCCAGGCACAGGACCAATATCTAAGAGACCATATTGGTTGTTGATTATCGAGGATTGAATGAAGTAACCATCAAGAACAAGTACCCACTACTGATGATCAATGATCTGTTTGATCGATTGCAAGGAGCTAAGGTATTTTCCAAGATCGATCTGCGATCAGGGTACCACCAGTTGAAGATTCGAGAACAGGATATACCCAAGACAACTTTTACCACCAGGTATGGGCTGTATGAGTATACCGTTATGTCATTTGGTCTGACTAACGCCCCTGCATATTTTAGGAACATGATGAACACGGTGTTTATGGAGTTTCTGGATAAGTTCGTTGTTGTGTTCATCGATGATATCCTGGTATACTCGAAGAACGAAGAGGAGCATAAGGAGCATTTGCGTTTGGTACTTGGAAAGCTCAGAGAACATCAGTTATATGCCAAGTTTAGCAAATGTGAGTTTTGGTTGAAGGAAGTTGGATTTCTCGGACACGTTATATCTGGAGAAGGTATAGCAGTAGATCCCACTAAGGTTGATACCGTGATAAATTGGGAAGCGCCAACAACAGTTGGAGAGATCCGAAGTTTTCTTGGACTCGCGGGATACTACCGAAGATTTATTGAGAATTTCTCGAAGATTGCGAAGCCTATGACAGAGTTGTTGAAAAAGGATACCAAGTTCATATGGACTGAGGAATGTGAGGCTAGTTTCCAGGGGTTAAAGAAACGTTTGGTTACATCACCTGTGTTGATTTTGCCAGATCAGACCAAGGATTATGAGGTGTATTGCGACACTTCACGTCGAGGACTTGGAGCAGTGCTTATGCAGGAAGGAAGAGTTGTTTCATATGCCTCACGACAGCTTAAGCCTCATGAGTTGAATTATGCCACGCATGATTTGGAGTTAGCAGCCGTAGTGCATGCGTTGAAGGCCTGGAGACATTTTCTCATTGGAAATCATTGTGAGGTGTACACTGATCACAAGAGTTTGAAGTACATCTTCACGCAGAAGGAGTTAAATCTCAGGCAAAGGAGATGGTTGGAACTCATCAAGGATTATGATATGAGATTGCATTATCACCCTGGAAAGGCTAACGTAGTAGCTGACGCGTTGAGCCGTAAAAGTCATGTCAACACCTTAATGACGGGAGGTTTACCAAGAGAGTTAGCCGAGAATCTTCGTGAGCTATGTTTGGAGATAGTTCTGAGAGGCTATGTAGCAGCATTGGAGATTCAGTCTACTTTGATGGATAAGATCAGAGAAGCCCAGAAGACTGACAAGGAGATTGCCTCTATAAAGGAGAAAATGAGCAAAGGAAAGGCTAAGGGATTTCGTGAAGATGAGCATGATACCTTATGGTTTGAAGACCGTGTTTATGTGCCTAATGATTCGGAGATCAGGAAGTTAATTCTGCAAGAGGCCCATGATTCACCCTATTCGATTCATCCCGGAAATACCAAGATGTATCTGGATTTGAAGGATATTTTCTGGTGGACCGGAATGAAGAAGGATATTGCGGAGTATGTAGCAGTTTGTGATGTATGTCAGAGAGTAAAGGCAGAGCATCAGAAGCCAGCAGGATTGCTACAGCCATTGTCGATACCAGAATGGAAGTGGGATAAGTTAGGCATGGATTTTATTACGGGTTTACCCAGAACTCGTTCAGGCTATGACTCAATATGGGTTGTAGTCGATCATTTGACAAAGGTAGCTCATTTCATTCCAGTGAAGACTACCTATACCAGTGCAAAGTTGGCAAAGATATACATGACCAGAATCGTATGTCTGCATGGAGTTCCAAGGAGCATTGTATCAGATAGAGGAACCCAATTTACCTCAAAGTTCTGGAATCAGTTGCATGAAACTTTGGGTACCAGACTGGAGTTTAGTACAGCTTTCCATCCGCAGACAGATGGACAGACCGAGAGAGTCAACCAGATATTGGAGGATATGCTGAGAGCTTGTGCGCTAGATTATGGATCTAGTTGGGACGAGAATTTTCCATATGCAGAGTTCTCTTACAACAACAATTATCAATCCAGTTTGAAGATGGCCCCTTTCGAAGCCTTGTACGGAAGGAGGTGCAGGACCCCATTGTCATGGGATGAAGTTGGAGACCGCCAATTGTTTGGACCAGATCTGATTAAGGAGTCTGAACAGAAAGTGAAATTGATTCGCGATAGGCTCAAGGTAGCTCAATCCAGGCAGAAGAGCTACGCAGATTCTAAATGCAAGGAGACAGTTTACGAAGTCGGAGACCGAGTTTATCTTCGAGTATCTCCACTTCGAGGAGTTAAGCGCTTTGGAGTTAAGGGAAAGTTAGCGCCACATTTTGTAGGACCATACAAAGTTTTGGAGCGTATGGGAGAAGTAGCCTACAAGTTGGAATTGCCCGAAGGATTGTCAGGAGTTCATGACGTGTTCCATGTTTCCCAGTTGAAGAAGTGCCACGCCGAGATGGCTAATATACCGCTGAGAGATACAGTACCACTAGAAGCGATTCAGTTGGACAGTGATTTGACCTATGAGGAGAAACCAATCAAGATTTTAGAGTATGCCAGTCGACTCACTCGCAGCAAGGTTATCAAGTTTTGCAAAGTTTAGTGGAGCCACCACACGGAGGATGAAGCCACCTGGGAACGAGAGGAAGATCTATTGAAGGACCACCCTCAACTATTTTCTAGCCAACCCGAATCTCGAGGGCGAGATTCATCTTAAGGGGGGTAGGTTTGTAACATCCCAAATTTTCAATTTGGAATGTTATACAATAGATCATCATTGCATATCATATTTCATTGCTTTTTGGTTGATCCTAGAATTCTACGCAACTCAAGGACCCTCGGAGAGAGTTGGGGATTTCGTTATTTTCATATTTGAGTTTTCTCAAATTTTGAAAATAGGACCGTCTGATTTTATTTATTTCATCTTCAATTATTTTTATTATGAAAATTATGAGAGAGGGAATAAAATTACTTTCCCAAAATAAAGAAATATTGAAGGTTTAATAAAAAAATCAAATAAGATTTTATTTTGGTTTAATTTGCTATTTTATTTGAATTTAGGAAAAAATGCACGTTTTCAAAAATTGCATTTAGAGCCAAAAAATATTCATCCTGTTCTAAATATTTTATTTAGACGGAGAATTTTTTTTTTTGGCATTTTTAGAATTTTTTTTCTTTCTAGAATTTTTTTAGTCGCAGCGAAACTGTTTAAAAAAAAGAGACCCCGCGCCCGACTGGGCCAAGGGCCCAGCCGAGCGGGCCGGCCCAGCCAGCAGCCGCCGCCTCTCACCGGGTCGGGATAGAGTCCCGACCAGCGCTGGCGCCGCCTGAGTCCGGGGAGGACTCCGCCTCCCGAGGCCGACCCCTCCCCCAAGTCGCCTCTCCCCGCCCCCTTTATAACCGCCCCCCCTGCAGCCCATGCCGCACGCCGCACGCCGTCGCGCCGCTTGCCGTCGCCGCCGCGCGCCACCCGCCGCCCTGCTGGAGTCTCGCCGGAGCACCGCCGACGAGGTAGCCGCCGGCCAGTTTTTGAGAAAAACCATTTCGGTTTTTTTTGAAAACCCTAGTTTTTGTTTTTTTAAATAGATCGGTTTTTCTCCGGTTTATTTATTTAGCGAGCGTTCGCTCGTCCGTTCGTTTTAACTAACGTGTTTTTCCTTTAGTTCCTGTTAACGAACGTTCGTTCATTAACCTGTTCGTCGTTTTTCTTTTTCTGGATTAAATCCGCAATTTTTCTGATCGCGATTTCTGATCTGATGTTCGTTTTAGTTTAACTTTTCGCTCGTTTGTCGGAATCAGGCGATTCAAGCGCCTGGAGTTTCGTCTCGAAACCCTCTTTCCGTTTAACCAACTCAAACAAGTTTTTGCCTCAGTAAAAATTTGCCCTAGTTTCAGATTAGTAAACGAAGCTTATTTCTTTTACCGTTTGCCTTTCGTTGCTTCTTTCGATTTGGTTCTTATGCCAACCGGAGTTCTTAAGTTGAACTTTCTGGTTAGGTCTCTTATTCGAGTTTTACCTGTGCATTAAATGAGTACTTATTGTATGCGTGTTTGTTTGCGATAGAGTACCCGGAGTGCGCCGCTTGCTACTTCGAATCGCTAGGTTTCACGGATCATCAGCAAGGCAAGTAACACTTTGATCATACTTCCTATTACCCAGTTTTATTGCATTAGATCAACCCTCACACATTGCATTGTTTAGGATCTAACTAAATTGTGGGTATGGGAAGTAGATGAGGTATTACCTATTACCTATTATTATCAAACCGTTGGGAGTTATTTCTACGTTGCTTATTATGCCATGCTATGCTAGTAGACGTGGATTGGGTGAGTGTATCCATGACAGATGTGAGATTGTTAAATTAATGGTTTATCTAAGGTGGCAACTTAAATACACATCTGGGTGGATTGAGGCACCTGGGTATTCCAGCGATTGCCTGTTTTCTTTTGGACCGCCACCCAGGTTCAAAGGGATCATGAGATTATTCATGCTAGAAACTTCCGTGTGCAGCCATAAGCTATTATGGGCTCTAGCATAGTTGACTAAGTCGTGCGAACTCTTAAAGTGATAGACTAGCAGATGTAGGGGATGTAGGTTGGTACGGTCTACTCGATCGTAAGGTGCTAGCGCTTCTGAAAGACTATGTCTCGGTCATCCGTTTCTCAAACACCATGTAGTGCGAGAAATCCAATGGAGGAGATCGAGCCTTGTGGGTAAAAGTGCGCAAACCTTTGCAGAGTGTATAAACTAATAATGGTTAGCCGTGTCCCCGGTTATGGACATCTTGAGTATCTAGTACTTGGATTATCATGTGAATCTCATCATGTTTCTCTAAAATTAATTTTGTTGGGTTTTTAATGATGATGCTTAATTGGGATTGAGAATGCTGTCAACCATTCTCAATGTTTAACAACTACCATGATAGTTAAATAAAATTTATTCCTTTGTAGTAGGGAAAAATTGGCTTTACGCAAAAACTGTAACCATAGAGCTTTCCACCAGCCAAATATGCATATAGAATAGCCTTATTCTTCCATTACTCTCTATGTGTTACTTTGCCAGCATATTCCATGTGCTGACCCGTTTCGGGCTGCAACATTAATGTTGCAGACTTTTCAGATGACGAGTAAGGTGCTTTAGGTCGTGGTTCTATACTCAGTGATGCTGTTGGAGTTGATGGACTCACTTATCTTCCAAGCCTTCCGCTGTTATCGTTATTAGATGGCCTTAAGCCATATTTTGTAATAAGTTCTCTTTTGAGATACTTGATGTAATAAATGTGTGATTGCTACTCTATTATAAATCCTTCAAGTACTGTGTGGTGTCAGCATTACTGATCCAGGGATGACACCTGAGCACAGAGATTGGACCGTTTGAGGTCTGGTCGCTACAGTTTGATTCCTTGCAATAGTTTTGCGATATAAAGATGGTGATATTAGAGTCATGCTAGTGTGTAGTTGTGGATTAGTAGAAATACTTGTGTTGAGGTTTGTGATTCCCGTAGCATGCACGTATGGTGAACCGTTATGTAACAAAGTCGGAGCATGATTTATTTATTGATTGTCTTCCTTATGAGTGGCGGTCGGGGACGAGCGATGGTCTTTTCCTACCAATCTATCCCCGTAGGAGCATGCGCATAGTACTTTGTTTCGATGACTAATAGATTTTTGCAATAAGTATGTGAGTTCTTTATGACTAATGTTGAGTCCATGGATTATACGTACTCTCACCCTTCCACCATTGTTAGCCTCTCTAGTACCGCGCAACTTTCGCCGGTACCATAAACCCACCATATACCTTCCTCAAAACAGCCACCATATCTACCTATCATGGCATTTCCATAGCTATTCCGAGATATATTGCCATGCAACTTCCATCATCATCATATACATGACTTGAGCATTCATTGTCATATTGCTTTGCATGATCGTAAGATAGCTCGCATGATGTTTTCATGGCTTGTCCGTTTTTTATGTCATTGCTACGCTAGATCATTGCATATCCCGGTACACCGCCGGAGGCATCCATATAGAGTCATACTTTGTTCTAGACATTGAGTTGTAATATTGAGTTGTAAGTAAATAAAAGTGTGATGATCATCATTATTAGAGCATTGCCCCAGTGAGGAAAGGATGATGGAGACTATGATTCCCCCATAAGTTAGGATGAGACTCCGGACTTTACAAAAAAATAAAAGAGGCCAAAGAAGCCCAAATAAAAAAAGAGGCCAAAGAAGCCCACCAAAAAATAAAATAAAAATGAGAGAAAAAGAGAGAAGGGGCAGTGCTACTATCCTTTTTCCACACTTGTGCTTCAAAGTAGCACCATGTTCTTCATATATAGAGTCTCTTGAGTTATCACTTTCATATACTAGTGGGAATTTTCATTATAGAACTTGGCTTGTATATTCCGATGATGGGCTTCCTCAAATGCCCTAGGTCTTCATGAGCAAGCAAGTTGGATGCACACCCACTTAGTTTCAGTTAGAGCTTTCATACACTTATTGCTCTAGTGCATCCATTGCATGGCAATCCCTACTCACTCACATTGATATCTATTGATGGGCATCTCCATAGCCCATTGATACACCTAGTTGATGTGAGACTATCTTCTCCTTTTTGTCTTCTCCACAACCACCATTCTATTCCACCTATAGTGCTATGTCCATGGCTCACGCTCATGTATTGCGTGAAAGTTGAAAAGGTTTAAGAATGTCAAAAGTATGAAACAATTGCTTGGCTTATCATCGGGGTTGTGCATGATGTGAATATTTTGTGTGGGGAAGATGGATCATAGCCAGACTATATGATTTTGTAGGGATAACTTTCTTTGGCCATGTTATTTTGAAACGACATGATTGCTTTATTAGTAGGCTTGAAGTATTATTGTTTTTATGTCAAATGATAGACTATTGCTTTGAATCACTCATGTATTAATATTCATGCCATGATTAGATATGTGATCAAGATTACGCTAGGTAGCATTCCACATCAAAAATTATCTTTTTTATCATTTACCTACTCAAGGACGAGCAGGAATTAAGCTTGGGCATGCTGATACGTCTTTGTCGTATATATAATTTTTGATTGTTCCATGCCAATATTCTACAACTTTCATATACTTTTGGCAACTTTTTATACTAGTTTTGGGACTAACATATTGATCCAGTGCCCAGTGCCAGTTCCTGTTTGTTGCATGTTTTTTGTTTCGCATAATATCCATATCAAATGGAGTCCAAACGGGATAAAAACTGACCGAGACTTTTTTGGAATATATATGATTTTTGGGAAGAAAAATCCACGCGAGACGGTGCCCGAGGTGGCCACGAGGCAGGAGGGTGCGCCTGCCCCCCCAGGCATGCCCCTGACCCTCGTGGGCCACCCGTAAGGCGGTTGGTGCCCTTCTTTCGCCGCAATAAATCTAATTTCCGGATAGAGATCGTGTCAAAATTTCAGCCCAATCGGAGTTACGGATCTCCGGGAATATAAGAAACGGTGAAAGGGAAGAATCTGAGAACGCAGAAACAGAGAGAGGCAGATCCAATCTCGGAGGAGCTCTCGCCCCTCCCGTGCCATGGAGGCCATGGACCAGAGGGGAAACCCTTCTCCCATCTAGGGAGGAGGTCAATGAAGAAGAAGAAGGAGGGGGGCTCTCTCCCCCTCGCTTCTGGTGGCACCGGAGTGCCACCGGGGGCCATCATCATCACCGCGATCTACACCAACACCTCCGCCATCTTCACCAACATCTCCATCACCTTCCCCCCTCTATCTACAGCAGTCCACTCTCCCGCAACCCGTTGTACCCTCTACTTGAAGATGGTGCTTTATGCTTCATATTATTATCCAATGATGTGTTGCCATCCTATGATGTCTGAGTAGATTTTCGTTGTCCTATCGGTGATTGATGAATTGCTATGATTGATTTAATTTGCTTGTGGTTATGTTGTTGTCCTTTGGTTCCCGTCATATGATTTCGCGCATGGATCACACCCTATGGTTATTTGTATGTTGATAGGACTATGTATTGGAGGGCAAGAGTGACAGAAGCTTCAACCTAGCATAGAAATTGATGCATACGGGATTGAAGGGGGACCAATATATCTTAATGCTATGGTTGGGTTTTACCTTAATGAACATTAGTAGTTGCGGATGCTTGCTAATAGTTCCAATCATAAGTGCATAGAATTCCAAGTCAGAGAGGACATGCTAGCAGTGGCCTCTCCCACATAATACTTGCTATCGGTCTAGTAAAGTAGTCAATTGCTTAGGGGCAATTTCGCAACTCTTACCACCACTTTTCCACACTTGCTATATTTACTTTATTGTTTCTTTATCTAAACATCCCCTACCTTTTATTTACGTGCTCTTTATATTCTTGCAAACCTATCCAACAACACCTACAAAGTACTTCTAGTTTCATACGTGTTCTAGGTAAAGCGAACGTCAAGCGTGCGTAGAGTTGTATCGGTGGTCGATAGAACTTGAGGGAATATTTGTTCTACCTTTAGCTCCTCATTGGGTTCGACACTTTTACTTATCGAAAACTGTTGCGATCCCCTATACTTGTGGGTTATCATGGAGCCTTCATCCTAGAGCAACAAGTATAATCATATCTCAAGCATAGTTGCCGAGCATACCAATGCAACATATAAATTTGATCCCATAATAGTTTCCCTTTTTGAGTCAAGCGATAATCCCTAAAGTATTCACATTGATCCAACGTTACTCCCAGTATAAAGTTGAATGGGGTGTTCTCAGGATTATCAAAGTAGTACATAATATCTTTCACATAATGAGCATCGATGGTTTTAGGAGGTTCCCCATCTCCATGAGTAGCAAGTAAACCTATTTTTTTGGTATTTCGTGTTCCATATCCATAACTAAATATAGATAACAACTTAGAACAACAAATAAAAATTACTTAGTGATAAAGCAAACAAGCACACACGAGAATATTCACCCCACGCTATAACTCCCCGACAACGGCGCCAGAAAAAGGTCTTGATAACTCACAAGTATAGGGGATCAATTGTAGCCTCTTTCGATAAGTAAGAGTGTCGAACCCAACAAGGAGCTAAAGGTAGAACAAATATTCCCTCAAGTTCTATCGACCACCGATACAACTCTACGCATGCTTAACGTTCGCTTTACCTAGAACAAGTAGGAAACTAGAAGTACTTTGCAGGTGTGGTTGGATAGGATTGCAAGATAATAAAGAGTGCGTAAATAAAAAGTAGGGGCTGTTTAGATGAAGACACAACTAAGTTAGTTTTAGTAGAGAGCTTGTTGTCACACAAGAAAGTTATTTGTCCCTAGGCAATCGATAACTAGACCGGTAATTATTATTGCAATTTTATTTGAGGGAGAGGCATAAGCTAACATACTTTCTCTTCTTGGATCATATGCACTTATTATTGGAACTCTAGCAAGCATCCTCAACTACTAAAGATCATTAAGGTAAAACCCAACCATAGCATTATAAGTCATCAAGTCCTCTTTATTCCCATATGCAAACAACCTACTTACTCGGGTCTGTGTTTCTATCACTCACGCCACCCACCATAAGCAAATCATGAACATATTGCAAACCCTACAGCGGGGATCCCTCACGCTTGTGCGACACGGAGAGCACCATAGGACAGCACCAATAATAAAACATGCAACTCAAACCAATCACGATCATCAATTAACCCATAGGACAAAACGGATCTACTCAAACATCATAGGATATCCATACATCATTGGGAAATAATATATAGCGTTAAGCACCATGTTTAAGTAGAGATTACAGAGGGTAAAATAGGGGTTAGACCGCCGCATAGAGGGGGGAAGAGTTGGTGATGACGGCGGTGAAGTTGTTGATGTAGATTGCAGTGACGATGATGGCCCTGGCGGTGTTCCGGCGCCACCGGGAGAGAGGGGGAGAGGGGCCCCTTCTTCTTCTTGCTTGACCTTACCCCTAGATGGGAGAAGGGTTTCCCCTCTGGTCCATGGCCTCCATGGCATGGGAGGGGTGAGAGCCCCTCCGAGATTGGATTTGTCTCTTTGTCTCTCTCTGTTTCTGTGTTCTAGATTCTGCCCTTTCACCGTTTCTTATATTCCTGGAGATCTGTAACTCCGATTGGGCCGAAATTAGGACACGATTTTCATCCGGATATTAGCTTTCTTGCGGCGAAAGAAGGGCACTAACCGCCTTATGAGGTGGCCACGACGGCCCAGGGTGTGCCTGACCCCCTGGGGCACACGCCCCTGCCTCGTGGCCCCCTCGGGCATCGTCTCGCGTTGATTCTTCTTCCCAAAAATCACATATATTCCAAAAAAATCTCCGTCAGTTTTTATCCCGTTTGGACTCCGTTTGATATGGATTTTATATGAAACAAAAAACATGCAACAAAGAAGAACTGGCACTGGGCACTGGATCAATATGTTAGTCCCAAAAATAGTATAAAAAGTTGCCAAAAGTATATGAAAGTTGTAGAATATTGGCATGGAACAATAAAAAGTTATAGATACGACGGAGACGTATCAAGGAGCGGTGGAGGCTGGATGAATAGGAGCTCGTGGATGAACAGTCACAGGTGGAGGCTGGGGGAGGTCGACGGTGGATGAACAGTAGCCCGATGAGGCTTGAGGAGGTCGGTGGTGGAGATAAACAGTATCCCGTGGAGTCCCGTTTTGCGGTATGACACACCCCTCCCGATGAACAGGACCCCCGTTTCGACCGTAGGGCTCCAACACAAGTCCGTTTCCTCCGTTTTGTGGTACGCCACATCCCTCCTGATCAATAGGACCCCATTTCGACCATAGAAGGTCCAAGAGAAGTCAATTTCCTCTGTTTTGCGGTACGCCAGACCCCTCCCAATGAATAGGGTCATGTTTTGACCGTGGCCGGTTGAACACAAGGCTGTTTCCTCCGTTCTGCGGTACGCCAGGCCTCATTTCGATCGACTGTTCTGTCCAAGCCGGTTGGCTCCCGATGAACACGACATATTCTATTGCCTCCCGATGAACACGACACAATTCGTTGCCTCCCGATGAACACATCGACGCAGTTTCTCCGTTCTGACCCAGTCATGTACACGAGACCTGGCCGTACATATGTGCGAGCAGGCATTCGAGACCCCGCCTGTATGTACGTGTGTGGTCGTATTTACTTTCTTGCACCCTGGCTGTTGTACATACATGTACATAATATTAATGGGACTACGTGACATTCTATGTGCGCGCCTCTACTACGGCACGTGCCCTTCCTTACATGGCCACGGTTCAATGCTGCAACCTGCAGACAGACCAATCGACCAGTATGTGCGTACATTTTCGCGACTAGATTGACAATGCTACGTACGTGTTGACCAGGAGGGTCCCGATTGTCAGGCACTTCCTTGCATGCGAAGATGTAGCTGGTGGGTCCCAGCAGTAAGGGGGAAACATTTTTTTGCAAACTATGGTGGCCCGTCCGGTGGGTCCCTGCTGTCAGGTGGAGGAATAATTAGTTTGCGTGTAATAAGGAGGCACTTCCTTGCTCCTTCTGTGGACCCAGCTGTCAGCCTCTCGATGTACAGTACTCTTCCGATGGAAGTCGTTTCTTGACCACGTTGACCACACCGCGCCGAGAGCACCAGGGCAGTGGATGACGGCGAGGCCTAGGAAGGGAACGACGTGGAGCCGGGGAAGACACGGCAGTGGAAGCCCACACAGAGAGGAGTACGAGGATTCACTGGTTTGGCTGCGGTGTGAGGCTGCTGTCGCCGCAGAATAACAGGGGGTGTGGGTGAGTGGATGGCCTGGCCAGCTGTGGGAGTAGTAGGGGTGGTGAGGCCTCCGTTGCATCACAGCCAGCCACGGAGGCAGGAGCACGTGGCATGACCGGTGCTGGTTTGAGCGGCTGGAGCAAGAAGACCAAAGGTTGAAGAAGCACTATGGCCGTTGGATGAACATCGTACGGTCACTAGAGCTAGAATCATTCATATTGATTAAGTTGACAAAGCCCTCCGTCCCCGTCATCTTAGTAGGCCCACAAGCCAGCCTCCCACTATGGTGGGTCCCAACTAGCAGGGGGTATTCATTTTTTTGTGCATAATAAGGAGGCACTTCCTTGCGTGTGAAGATATAGCTGGTGAGTCCGACCTGTCAGTGAGGGGAACATTTTTTTCGCAAAATACAGAGGCACTTCTGGTGGGTCCCAGCTATCAGGTGGAGGAATCATTATTTTGCGCGTAATAAGGAGGTGTTTCCTTGCGCGTGGCCGTGGACCCAGCTGTTAGCCTCTCCACATACAGTCCACTTCCTATGGATGTCGTTCGTTGACCACGTTGACCACACCACACCGAGAGCACCAGGGCGGTGGACGACGGAGAGGCCTAGGAAGGGAACGACACGGAGCCAGGGAAGACTCGGCAGTTGTTTCCCACACGGAGGGGAGTACGAGGGTTTACTGGTTCGTCTGCCGTCGCCGGAGAATAATAGTAGGTGCGGGTGAGTAGAGGGATGGCTAGGCCAGCGATGGAAGTACGGTGGGGCGGTGAGGCCTGCGCAGCAGCACACCCGGCCGCAGGAGGAGAGAGCAGGGAGTCCCGCCGGCGGTTGTTGAAGCGGTTGGAGCGGGAAGAGCAAAGATTGAAGAAGCACGACGGTCGTTGGATGGACATCCAACAGTCACTGCTTGTTTGTCAACCTTTTTTTAGGAAAGCCTCAAATCTATGGAAAATAGCATACAACCCATCTGCCATTATTTCTAATAATTTACAACCCATTTGCTAATTCTTAAGGTTTTTTTGGAGCCCATATTCTTTTAGTTAGCATTATAGCCCATATTGTGGCCACAGTTAAAAAGTTATACGAAATTTTGCATATTCGGGTGCGGTCCGAGTTATTTTTAATCCCGAAATTTCGAGTCACATTCAAAATGATTTTAAAAATAAATGTATATCAATATAAAATCCAGCAAATTGTCCATGCATAAAATCAATGGAATTTGAAATCTCGAAATGAAAAAAATTGAAACTAATTACCGGTTTGATGTGTTTTAAAAATGTACAACCCATTTCTCATTATTGATAGGCCATTTTCTGGGCCAGCCGAATGAAGCTCTCCTCGTCTTGAAAGATTTGGAGCCCAACAGGCTTGACAAAGCGACTTACTTGACAAAGCACAAAAAACTGGGCTAGCAATTTTCATAAAGAAAAAAACTACTAGGCTGGTCTGTGGTAAACATAAAGAGAAAAGGCTGTCTGGACAGGCCAGAGTGCCCCACACAGCCTAGTTGGCACCCGACTTCCGTCTCAAAAACAAATTAGATAAATGTCACTCCAATTATGGCGATTCATAAAAATGCCACTGCAATTTCCAAACTTTAAAAAATGTCATTGCAATTTTTGCAAACTTTGAAAAATGCCACTGCAATTTTTGCAAACTTTGAAAAACGCCACTCCAGAGTTCGAAAAATGCCACTGGAGATGGCATGAAATGGCATTTTTCAAAGTTTGGAAATTACAGTGGCATTTCTCAAAATCACCAGATTTGGAGTGGCATTTATCAAATTAACCCAAAACAAAAATAACTGGGCAAGCTGCTGGGTCCCTGGTGTCAGCCGCTAGTTGTACAATTCTCTCATTTATTGACTACGTCGACAATGGCATGGGACCCAGATGTCAGAAATCCATTAGGAGGAGCCATTTTTTTAATGGCTTGAAATAAGGAGGCACTTGCTTGTGTACTGTGATGACCTTGGTGGGTCCCTGCTAGCATCCTCTCCACGTACAACCATCTCCTGATTGTGTACGCATCAACCTGGTAGGCCCACAAGTCAGCCTCCAAACCCGTGGAGGACAAATAAAACCCATTGAAAAAAATAGCAGCCCATTCCATACGTTCAAACGAAAAGTTCAACATTCAGAGCAAAGTAACAGGTCTAATCCAGATATAGAGTACTGAACTTCCACGTTGACAACCATCATAGCCAAGTTAACTATCTACTCCCACTAATACTCTAGTAGTGTACAAGTACTAACTTACTCTTAGCTAACTAGACAATGTCGGTCGCCATCTGTGGTACATGCTAAACGCTGGCACCGACGTCCTCTGCCTCGCCTCAGACTTTCCAGAGGTGCGCTAGGGCGCGCTGCTCGCGCGCGTTGGCCCTTTCCCTACCGGCATGGTCCACCGAAGCTTCGGATTCTAAGCAGGAAACCCACTTGACGAGCTGGTAGTAAAAATTGGCGTCACGAACGTGTGCGTGCCCAAAAACCTCTAGGGCTATTAGCCGGGCGCCAGCCTCCACATAGTCGGCCTAGTTGCGGGCGCTTTGCTCGCGACTCAGAGCATCGGTGCGCTGCTGCTCCATGTCCCGCTGGTGGCGCAAATCAACGATACACTACTCCTCCGTCAGGCAGTCGCGCTCCAACAACTCCTCATACTCCACATTTCCATCTAAAGACCGATAGAATGCATCCTCCTTCCGTCTGCCTTCCGGTGAAAAACCGAACACTAGTTCCAGTGGTGACCGCCTCTGGCGTTGCCTATTGCGGACGGGCGGGGGCATGGCAGACGTGGTGAGAGCGAGGATAAGTGGCGAGCGACGTCGGGCCAGTGGGGGCTTATGAGGATAGGGCGAGTTGGGTGATGGTGGCACCGGAGAAGGCCAGGAAATAGTAATTATAGGTGGAAGGTAGGCGAACCAGCGTGTCGCGGGAAATGTGGTGGTCATCACGGTCATCAGAATTCAATGCATAAGCAGGCATGGCTTAGCGTGCCAGCTTGCTATGGAAAACTAGAAAAAACTAAAATTATGACTAGGTCATCCCGTCTCGTCAGTGGTGCATCCCGTCCGTGCTGGGTCGCATGTTGGCATGACGGTCAAATGAGTGCACTCGAATCATCCAGATGAGGTACTCCCTCCTTGTCAAAAATGATTCCACCACTCATCATCTACCTTGGTTGGTGAGATTTTTGAATTAAGCCCTGCAAACCGGAAAGGGGGTAGTACGTGAGTGATCCGCTATTTATTCGTGTAGGATCGAGTAGGTCGGATAGTGTACGTGTAGGATCGAGTAGGTCGGATGGTGTATGTGTAGCATCGCATTAGCTGATGAACGTTTGCTGGGAGATAAGGCATTTGCGAACGTTTTTGCTGGCAGTTTCTTTAGATTCGCATGGCATTTTCTTCAGAGCAGTTTGTCAGTTTCTTTAGAGGTAGGCATTTTTATTCAAAAAACTGCCACTTAAGGATCTTGCGCCGCAACTAAAACTGCCAGGAGCACATTAGTAGGCTAGCTAGTGATCGATCAGTAACTTGTAAACACTGAGCGAACAGAAATAAGGAACTGTTAGTAACTTGTAAACACTAAGAACACAGAAATAAGGATCATGTTGTGCACAGCAGTAAGAGCCGATCCGTTCAAAATGTTCACACGAGACTCATAGGCCTGGCACTGTAATATGTCACATTAGTAGCCCAAATTCAAAACCAACTAGTACGATTCTCATACATATGATCAACATGTTAATGCATCTCAATGATTCACAGAGCATATACAAATATGTAGCTCCAAAAGCAAAGATCTAGAAAAATTATGTTCTTCCTACTAACATGGATGCTTCTCTTGGCCAACATTCAGTATAGAGTGAAAGACAAATTTGTTTGTGAAGTCTACAATTCCTCTTGCAAACATAAGTGGTTTCACCAACAGATGGAACCATGAGAATGAACCACACATGATGGAGGAACATCCACTGCAATATGATTTGGTCTTCTCTCGATCACACGGCGAGACTATTTACGGAATACAAACTTTAACTTAGGAAAATGATGCCCATTGTATAATCAGACCAAAGCAATGAAGCACCTAGTGTTGGCCAATAAATAGTACAGTACTACTTTTCTGCAGTCCATGAAGTGACTATCCAATCTTTTTGTGTCTATTTTCAAATGGCACTGCATGTAGTGACTATACTATTCTCTTGTGCAGTTCAACCAAAATTGACGTCACTTAGTTTGCCAAATAGCAACGGGCGGACATCTCTGTCTGCACAAATATCAAGCAGCTAGTAAACATATACCCCACCTTGTACTTCTAGTTTAAACACGTCTCTTCCGCTTAGCATATGTCATGTTTTGCACTGGGCAATTTGATACAGTCATGTTTTGCCCTGGACAATTTCATACTGAATTGATTTGCTGGTTTAGCGCATAAATATAGTGCCTATTCTTCATCAGACCAAGGATATCCATGTTCGCAGTGATGGAAGAGGTGAAATCGATAGAACCGAAATTGAGCATCCAATCATTGAATCATGTCCTACACCTCCAATGTAGGTCCACCCTGCCAATAAATTCACATGCAAATCACTAGTATTACTATCTAATGATAGTACAAAAAGAGTAGCAAGATAGTAGCAAACCATGTACCTTCGTAATGAACAACTCATAGTGCCACCAACTAGATATAAAGATTTGGAAGAAAACATGCTCCTAATGTTGAACCATTTGGACTTTTGTGCAGTTCCACTAAAATCGAGCATCCCTGTTTGCATAGATATTGAAAGTGTGATTACTATAAAAGTGGCACTACTTGAAGCATAGACTCACAAATATAAGCATTCCAATTTCTTAATGGGAAAAGGTAGCAAGACTGTTTCTAACCACCTGTTTGAAGGAATAAATAAGGCAACATCGGCTGATGTTAGGAAGGCATACATAACTTTTTCTGAAAAATTGAACCATTCCTAACCTTTCCTCTTCTTTTAAGCATATTTTGTGCAGTTCAACTACAATAAAATTCCATCACTGCCTTGACAATTCAGTGACACTATACAAAAGGAAATGACTTAACATTACATCATGATGTCAGGTATGTAGTCGATAGGCATTAGAGACAAACATACAGACCTCCTCTGATAACATAATGAACATTAATTTTAACAAAGGTGTGACTAGCTTTACCGAGATAATTTGAGTGAACTCTACACCCTCTGTTCCTTAATATAAGACGTTTTTGCAGTTCAATTTAAAGTACCCAAACGTCTCGTATTTAGAAAAATAGGTAGTAGTTTTCTTGAGCACATATCTAGGAAAGCTTGCCACACTTTATATATGTCCATACGCTAATGCAACACTATTCGAATAGTACAAATATACACTAATTCAGTGGCTAGTGCAACAGTAGAGTAGTTATTTTATTACACGGTACAGTACAATGGTTTTACTGAACAAATTTCCATAAGCTCCAGCACTGGAAGATTTCTATAAGAATTAACAATACAAAACGTAAAGGTAACAAGTTTCAGCATTGGTATACTAGCTGTGCAAGAGCATTAAACCAGATACAAAAGTCTGAAGGTAACTAGCATTATTAACTAATGACAGTATAAAAAATTGCAAACCATGTACCTTCAAGGTAAATATCATTTCGAACTCGAGGGGGCCTAAAAATTGCTATCCCAATCTTGATAATCGATCAAACATAAAAACTTGATAGAACGAATCAAGAGAACAGCCGGAGGAGGAGGTGCCCACTCTTGACCTTTCCTCTTGACACTGTACAAAAAAATGACTTATCTCATGAAAGTGAGATATGTAATCTATAAGGATTAATAGTGCAAAAATCTGAAGGTAGTAACAAGATTCATCATTGGTATACTGGTTGTGCAACAGCATTAGAATGCCTTAGCTGAAAAATCTTTAATACATCCACAATCAATAGCTAACCCTGAAATAATCCAGTGACATTAAATGGCATTGCTTAAATTATCGGTGGCATTAGACTGAGTGCGGCATTAGTTAAATGTGGCATTACTTTAGAAGTAGCATTGCTTGACTTGACTGCTGGCATTATACTAACATCAAAAAAGTGGCAATAAGAGCGTGGGAGGCCCATTCGGACAGTGGGTGCACCAGTACAATGTACCTCCACGGACGCATAGAGTGGTGAGGGGGGTATGGTTGCCCAGAGCACAAATATCCAGGCAACATAAGTGGATTACGTCCCATTTTTGTTCTCTTTAGCCACCATTTTCCTATGTGAGGACAACAAACTGATCGACCTGGTCATTCTCTATTGCATTGTCATGCCTTTCTACCCTTTTTCAACCAAGAGACACGAGACTCGTTCCTTAGCTACTGATTTTCCCCTTTTCAACCCAGATGCGGGTTCGATGCCTAGTCTCTTGGACAGTATAGTCTCCCTTCCTTTCCTTATTCAACCCAGACATGGATTAGTCTTCATGAAGTAGGGTTTCCTTTAATGGTGCAAGTTAAGGTTTTTGCCTGCATGACCAGCAGAGCAAAGGATAGCAAATTGGGAAGATGGTGGAGTGGAAAAAGATCCACCTGTGGCGACATGGTAGATGGGGTAATAGAACAAGGGTATGGTTTGAAAAGAGGTAGCATACCTGAGGGTCGACGGGAAGTGGCTTCGCTCGTGGTCGTCGTCCTCCGCACACACCACGACAGTGAGCTTGGGGATGGAGGCCATCCCGCGCTGGCGCTAGGTCCGAGAGGACGGCCTTGTCATCAGTGCGTGACCTAGCTCGCTGACAACAAGTGCATCAACGCTACACGTACTTTTCTTCCCCGGTGGATCTATGACCACCGGTGAGGAGGGAGAGAGAGGCCGTCTTTTTTAGATCTGGAGAGAGGGTGATAGTGTGAGAAGGAAGTGGTCAGCCCTTAGCAAGAAAGCACTGAAGCTCCAGTCTATTATCTTTTTATACTACTAGTACTAGAGGTGGAGTAGTAGTAGAGTAGTTTATATTTTCTCTGCATACAGTACCAGTTAGTCATGCTTCAAAACTGAACAGCACGCCATTAAAAAAATAAAGGCCGATAACTAATGCGGCACCTCGGGCCAACGCGGCCAGATCACATTTTGCACGATAAATTACACACCATGTTTCATTGACATGTGGTCCTGTTCCAACATGTCAGTGAGACGACGGCGAGTCCTTTCGTACAATTTCCAAAGGGACATCTATGTAGGCCGGGGCGCCCCTTCGTGTACCGTGGCAACCGTCCACCGACTCTTTGCCTTTCCCTCTCGATTTGGAACTGTTGTCGCATGCTCTTCCTCCCTCCTCCATTTGCCTTCACCCTTCCTTCTGCCATTGTTCGCTCGTCTTCTCCATGGAGGGAATAGGCCGTAAACGACCTCGTTATTCTTGCCCCAATCTGAATGATGACGCGATGGAGGAACTCATTGATCGGTGCGACGTCATCACCTCGGCTAGCATGGCAGGTTCGTTCAAGACCATTCTCGACTCAACTAATAACATCATTACAAGGAACCCAAGGGTATAGGAGCGGTTTGATCTCCCCTATCTTCTTCGCCGTGACCCTGCTAACTGGCACGCGGAAGACGGAGGCCTCACCTTGTGCAAGTTGATGCCGCTTGATAATGATACGTGTGATGTTAAGATGCCATCCCTTGAGGGTAAGGCTTGGGCAAGCGCAAATGGAGATTGGGTTGTTTATATTGGGTGCAACTACGAGTGGGAACTTGTCAATGTGTACACTCGTCACCGGGGTCCACTTCCAAAAATCTCAGACTACCCAGAGGTTGAGCACACCGGTATTCTACGTATGTTCAACTACGATCATGGTGACTGTCATCTATGGAAGATAGCAATTTGTCAAGTTCCCGACCGCTCTTGGGATTACAGGAAGTATACAGTTGTTGCTATCTTCGACAAGCTTGTTGTCATCCTTATATCCGCGCCTCGATGGATATTGCTCAAAAATCAATTTCTGTACACGGATGAGTACTGTGATGCAATTCAATACGAGGGTCTTGTGTTTGCTGCCACCACTCGTGGCACTATTTTTGCATGGAATCCTTATGGTTTCGGTACGTTTGTCTTCCACCGTAATTATAATTGTTTCATCCACATGCATGCGGGTTAGCTAGTTTCCCTTTACTAATTAACCTTCTTGTGTTTCCAAGGTCTGGTGAACATTCCACCACCTATATTTGAAAAAACTTATAACCATGGGGGAGATGACAATGATGATGATCACGAGCATGAGGACCCATATACTCAGTGGCGCTTGGCAACTTATTCCGATGGATCACCTCTTCTTGTCTATATACAGGGCACTACTGATGTTACAAAGGAAGCAGGTGTTTGTCTCCCATGGTCACACTCTCCGGACTGCTACGTCTCCGTCGTATCTATAATTTTTGATTGTTCCATGCCAATATTATTCAACTTTCATATACTTTTTGGCAACTTTTTATATTATTTTTGGGACTAACATATTGATCCAGTGCCCAGTGTCAGTTCCTGTCTGTTGCATGTTTTTGGTTTTGCAGAATATCCATATCAAACAGAGTCCAAACAGGATAAAAATGGACGGAGCTTATTTTTGGAAAATATGGAAAATTCGGAAGGAAAATCAACGCGAACCAGTGCCCGAGGTGGTCACGAGGCAGGGGCGCCCCCCCCCCCCCTAGGGCACGCCCCTACCCTCGTGAGCCCACCGTAAGGCGGTTGACGCTCTTCTTTTGCCGCAAGAAAGCTAATATTCGGAAAAAATCAAGGCGAAGGTTTCAGGCCAATCAGAGTTACGGATCTCCATATATATACGAAATGGTGAAACAAGGCCAGAAAAAAACGTAGAACCAGAGAGAAACAGAGAGATAGATCCAATCTCGGAGGGGCTCTCGCCCCTCCCATGCCATGGAGGCCAAGGACCAGAGGGGAAACCCTTCTCCCATCTAGGGAGGAGGTCAAGGAAGAATAGGATGAAGGGGGCCCCTCTCCCCCTCTCCTCCGGTGGCGCTGGAACGCCGCCGTGGCCATCATCATCATCACCGCGATCTTCACCAACACCTCCGCCATCTTCACCAACATCTCCATCACCTTACCCCCTCTATCTACAGCGGTCCACTCTCCCGCAACCCACTGTATCCTCTACTTGAACATGGTGCTTTATGCTTCATATTATTATCCAATGATGTGTTCCCATCCTATGATGTCTGAGTAGATTTTCGTTGTCCTATCAGTGGTTGATGAATTGCTATGATTGATTTAATTTGCTTGTGGTTATGTTGCTGTCCTTTGGTGCCTATCATATGAGCGCGCGCATGGATCACACCATAGGGTTAGTTGTATGTTGATAGGACTATGTATTGGAGGGCAAGAGTGACAGAAGCTTCAACCTAGCATAGAAATTGATGCATATGGGATTGAAGGGGGACCAATATATCTTAATGCTATGGTTGGGTTTTACCTTAATGAACATTAGTAGTTGTGGATGCTTGCTAATAGTTCCAATCATAAGTGCATAGAATTCCAAGTCAGGGATGACATGCTAGCAGTGGCCTCTCCCACATAATACTTCTATCGGTCTAGTAAAGTAGTCAATTGCTTAAGGGGCAATTTCGCAACTCCTACCACCACTGTTCCGCACTCGCTATATTTACTTTATTGTTTCTTAATCTAAACAGCCCCTACTTTTTATTTACATACTCTTTATTATCTTGGAAACCTATCCAACAACACCTATAAAGTACTTCTAGTTTCATACTTGTTCTAGATAAAGCGAACGTCAAGCATGCGTAGAGTTGTATCGGTGGTCGGTAGAACTTGAGGGAATATTTGTTCTACCTTTAGCTCCTCGTTGGGTTCGACACTCTTACTTATCGAAAATTGTTGCGATCCCCTATACTTGTGGGTTATCAAGACCTTTTTCTGGCGCCGTTGCCGGGGAGCAATAGCGTGGGGTGAATATTCTCATGTGTGCTTGTTTGCTTTATCACTAGGTAATTTTTATTTGATGTTCTTAGTTGTTTTCTACCTTTAGTTATGGGTAGGAAACGCAAAATACCAAAAAAAATAGTTGTACCTACTGAACCAATGGTTGAAGAACCACTCAAAATCTATCACACTGCTGAAGCTTTTTACTTGGATCGTCTTCGATCCCTTTGTGCTCGTGCCAAAACCCCAACTAGCTTAGTTGAGGGAAAATCTTTAGATGAGCATGCTTGTTATGTGCGACATCGTATATCTGAAAAAGGGAAACTATTATGGGGTCAAATTCAACGTTTTCAATGCTATGCTTGGAATTTATGTGAAATATATGATTTTACTTGTTGTTCTGAAAACCCTAAGAAACACCTTCCCTATCAATGTGAGTTTAGTAATAATGGAATCGTATCTTCGTATGCTAAGGGTGTTTATAATTACTATGATGTTCAACAAATTGAAGAATTTGTTGCTCTTAAGGGTGCTTTTGAAATTGCTTCTTTGATTGAAAAGTATGATGCTACTCTTCACAAATCTAAATTTTTTGCCATACTTGAATATTGTTATGAGAATTATGCTTATAATGCTTATGTTAAACTATATATTGAGGACTACTCCGCTGTCCAAGAAGAGACTAATATTTTGCAGGAGTCTATGGAAGAAGAAATTGATGAAGCTGTGAGCTCATTGGATGAAAAAGATGATGAGGAGAGCGAAGAACCAAAGGAGGAAGAGTGGATTGATCACCCGTGCCCACCTTCTAATGAGAGTAACTCTTCAACTCATACATTGTTTAATTCCCCTTCCTGCTTACCGAAGGATGATTGTTATGATGACTGTTATGATCCCTTGGATTCTTTTGAAATATCCCTTTTTGATGATGCTTGTGGCCAAGATGCCAATATCAATTATGCTTATGGAGATGAACTTGCTATAGTTCCTTATGTTAAACATGAAATTGTTGCTATTGCACCCACGCATGATAGTCGTATTATCTTTTTGAATTCTCCCGACTACACTATATCGGAGAAGTTTGCACTTATTAAGGATTATATTGATGGGTTGCCTTTTACCGTTGCACATGATGATTTTGATGAATATAATATGCATGTGCTTGCTTCTCCCACTTGCAATTATTATGAGAGAGGAACTATATCTCCACCTCTCTATGTTTCCAACACGAAAAAATTGCAAGAAACTGTTTATACTATGCATTGGCTTTTACTAGGTGTGCATGAATTGTTCTTTTATGACATGCCGATGCATAGGAAGAGAGTTAGACTTCGTTGTTGCATGATATATGTTAATTTGTGCTCACTACTAAATTACAAATCATTGTTAATTAAAATTGGCTTTGATATACCTTGGGATCTGGGTGGATTCATTACTTGAGCAGTATATGCCTAGCTTAATGGCTTTAAAGAAAGCGCTGCCAGGGAGACAACCCGGAAGTTTTAGAGAGTCATTTATTTCTGTTGAGTGCTTTCATATAGTTTAAAAACAAGAAAAATAAAGAGGGGAACCCAAAACTTTTCAAAAAGGAAAGTGAAAGTGACAAAGACAAGCACTATTGAAGTGGGAGAGCTCCTTGAACTTCGTTCATGCTCACGGCAACTTTGTGAATCTTGATTACAGAAACTTTTCAAAAAAAAGTAATTATCCCCTTGTACAATTCCATTGTATTATAAAAATAAAGTGCAAGGTTTGCCTTTAGGATGTTTACATTTGCTTGATGGTTTGTACAGTGTAGAACAGAAACTTTGGCTGTAGTGCGCGATTTTACATTTTTTTAGCTGGAACGTCAAATGGTTATGATTCTTTTTGCACTGTCTTCCTATAAATTTTTTTTATTTTTCCTAATTTTGTTAGAATTTTTCAAGTATCTTAAGTATGGTGAATGTTCAGATTATTACAGACTGTTCTGTTCTGTTTTAGACAGATTCTGTTTTTGATGCATAGTTTGCTTGTTTTGATGAAACTGTCAATTTATATTAGTGGATTAAGCCATGAAAAAGTTATACTACAGTAGACACAATGCAAAAACAAAATATGGATTGGTTTGCAACAGTACTTATAGTAGTGATTTGCTTTATTACACTAACGGATCTTACCGAGATTTCTGTTGAAGTTTTGTGTGGATGAAGTGTTCGATGATTGAGAAGGTTTCGATGTGAGAAGAAGGAAGAGAAGCAAGAGCTCAAGCTTGGGGATGCCTGAGGTACCCCAAGTAAATATTCAAGTAGACTCAAGCATCTAAGCTTGGGGATGCTAGGAAGGCATCCCCTCTTTCTTCAACAAGTATCGGTATGTTTTCAGATTCGTTTCGTTCATGCGATATGTGCAAGTCTTGGAGCGTCTTTTGCATTTAGGTTTTTAGTTTTCTTTTATGCACCATGCTGGCATGAGATATTCCTTGGTTTATTTATAGAATGCTCTTTGCACTTCACTTATTACTTTTGAGTATGGCTTTATAGAATGCTTCATGTGCTTCACTTATATCATTTGAAGTTTGGATTGCCTGTTTCTCTTTACTTAGACAACCGCCATTTGCAGAATGCTCTTTTGCTTCACTTATATTTGTTAGAGCACGGGCATATCTTTTGTAGAAAGAATTAAACTCTCTTACTTCACTTATATCTATTTAGAGAGATGACAGGAACTGGTCATTCACATGGTTAGTCATAAAATCCTACATAAACTTGTAGATCGCTGAATATGATATGTTTGATTCCTTGCAATAGTTTTGCGATATAAAGGTGGTGATATGAGAGTCATGCTAGTTGAGTAATTGTGAAATTGAGAAATACTTGTGTTGAGGTTTGCAAGTCCCGCAGCATGCACGTATGGTGAACTGTTATGTAACGAAGTCGGAGCATGATGTGTTTATTGATTGTCTTCCTTATGAGTGGCGGTCGGGGATGAGCGATGGTTTTTTCCTACCAATCTATCCCCCTAGGAGAATGCGCGTAGTACTTTGTTTCGATGACTAATAAATTTTTGCAATAAGTATGTGAGTTCTTTATGACTAATGTTGAGTCCATGGATTATACGCACTCTCACCCTTCCACCATTGCTAGCCTCTCTAGTACCGTGCAACTTTCGCCGGTACCTTAAACCCACCATATACCTTCCTCAAAACAGCCACCATACCTACCTATCATGGCATTTCCATAGCCATTCTGAGATATATTGCCATGCAACTTCCATCATCATCATATATATGACTTGAGCATTCATTGTCATATTGCCTTGCATGATCGTAAGATAGCTAGCATGATGTTTTCATGGCTTGTCTGTTTTTTGATGTCATTGCTACGCTAGATCATTGCACATCCTGGTACACCGCCGGAGGCATTCATATAGAGTCATATCTTTGTTCTAGATATCGAGTTGTAATATTGAGTTGTAAGTAAATAAAAGTGTGATGATCATCATTATTAGGACATTGCCCTAGTGAGGAAGGGATGATGGAGACTATGATTCCCCCACAAGTCGGGATGAGACTCTGGATGAAAAAATATAAAAATATATAAAAAAAGAGAAAGGCAAAAAAAGAGAAGGCCCAAAAAAAGAGAAAACAAAAAAATGAGAGAAAAAGAGAGAAGGGGCAATGTTACTATCCTTTTACCACACTTGTGCTTCAAAGTAGCACCATGTTCTTCATATAGAGAGTCTCTTGAGTTATCACTTTCATATACTAGTGGGAATTTTCATTATAGAACTTGGCTTGTATATTCTGATGATGGGCTTCCTCAAATTGCCCTAGGTCTTCGTGAGCAAGCGAGTTGGATGCACACCCACTAGTTTCTTTGTTGAGCTTTTATATACTTATAGCTCTAGTGCATCCGTTGCATGGCAATCCCTACTCCTCACATTGATATCTATTAATGGGCATCTCCATAGCCCGTTGATACGCCTAGTTGATGTGAGACTTTCTCCTTTTTTGTCTTCTCCACATAACCCCAACCATTATATTCTATTCCACCTAAAGTGCTATGTCCATGGCTCACGCTCATGTATTGCGTGAAAGTTGAAAAGGTTTGAGAACGTCAAAAGTATGAAACAATTGGTTGGCTTGTCATCGGGGTTGTGCATGATGTAAATATTTTGTGTGGTGAAGATGGAGCATAGCCAGACTATATGATTTTGTAGGGATGAGCTTTCTTTGGCTAAGTTATTTCAATAAGACATAATTGCTTGGTTGGTATGCTTGAAATATTATTGTCTTTATGTCAAAAGATAGATTATTGCTTTGAATCACTCGTGTCTTAATATTCATGCCATGATTAGACATATGATCAAGATTATGCTAGGTAGCATTCCACATCAAAAATTATCTTTTTTTATCATTTACCTACTCGAGGACGAGCAGGAATTAAGCTTGGGGATGCTGATACGTCTCCGTTGTATCTATAATTTTTGATTGTCCCATGCCAATATTATTCAACTTTCATATACTTTTTGGCAACTTTTTATATTATATTTGGGACTAACATATTGATCCAGTGCCCAGTTCTAGTTCCTGTCTATTGCATGTTTTTGGTTTCGCAGAATATCCATATCAAACGGAGTCCAAACGGGATAAAACCAGACGGAGCTTATTTTTGGAAAATATGGAAAATTCGTAAGGAAAATCAACGCGAACCAATGCCCGAGGTGGTCACGAGGCAGCCCCCCCCCCTTAGGGCGCGCCCCCTACCCTCGTGAGCCCACCATAAGGCGGTTGATGCTCTTCTTTTGCCTCAAGAAAGCTAATATTCGGAAAAAAAATCACGGCGAAGGTTTCAGGCCAATTGGAGTTACGGATCTCCATATGTATATGAAACGGTGAAACGGAGCCAGAAAAAAACGTAGAACCAGAGAGAAACAAAGAGATAGATCCAATCTCGGAGGGGCTCTCGCCCCTCCCATGCCATGGAGGCCAAGGACCAGAGGGGAAACCCTTCTCCCATCTAGGGAGCAGGTCAAGGAAGAAGAGGAAGAAGGGGGCCCCTCTCCCCCTCTCCTCCGGTGGCGCCGGAACACCGCCGTGGCCATCATCATCATCACCGTGATCTTCACCAACACCTCCGCCATCTTCACCAACATCTCCATCACCTTCCCCCCTCTATCTACAGCGGTCCACTCTCCCGCAACCCGATGTACCCTCTACTTGAACATGGTGCTTTATGCTTCATATTATTATCCAATGATGTGTTGCCATCCTATGATGTCTGAGTAGATTTTCGTTGTCCTATCGGTGGTTGATGAATTGCTATGATTGATTTAATTTGCTTGTGGTTATGTTGTTGTCCTTTGGTGCCCATCATATGAGCGCGCGCGTGGATCACACCATAGGGTTAGTTGTATGTTTATAGGACTATGTATTGGAGGGCAAGAGTGACAGAAGCTTCAACCTAGCATAGATATTGATGCATACGGGATTGAAGGGGGACCAATATATCTTAATGCTATGGTTGGGTTTTACCTTAATGAACATTAGTAGTTGCGGATGCTTGCTAATAGTTCCAATCATGAGTGTATAGAATTCCAAGTAAGGGATGACATGCTAGCAGTGGCCTCTCACATAATAGTTGCTATCGTCTAGTAAAGTAGTCAATTGCTTAAGGGGCAATTTCGCAACTCCTACCACCACTTTTCCGCACTCGCTATATTTACTTTATTGTTTCTTAATCTAAACAGCCCCTACTTTTTATTTACGTACTCTTTATTATCTTGCAAACCTATCCAACAACACCTACAAAGTACTTCTAGTTTCATACTTGTTCTAGGTAAAGCGAATGTCAAGCGTGCGTAGAGTTGTATCGGTGGTCGATAGAACTTGACGGAATATTTGTTCTACCTTTAGCTCCTCGTTGGGTTCGACACTCTTACTTATCAAAAACTGTTGCGATCCCCTATACTTGTGGGTTATCATGGACCTATTCCAACATCCGTTGTAGGGTATTCCGGATGGATACTACTGTGCTAGCGCCAACACCTTCTCCCTGGTTTAGTATTGATACTCTTGGAGGAAACTCGCTCTTGCTTGAACAAAACTATCCAATGATGGTGAAAGGCGATCCAGCTGTTGTTGACACAACATTACTACCATTTATGAGAAGCAACTATATCTATACCGTGGACATTGATATGGTTCCCTACCATGGCTATCAAAATATGCGTCCTAACATAGGCCGCTTCAGCCTGGATAATCAGTCCTCCATTGGTCTCAAGATTGACAGTAGCTGCCCCTTCCCAGAGAATCACTTTTGGTTCAAAGCAAGCGTTTCCAACGCCGATGAGTGGTTGAGCTGAAGTTCATTTCATTGCTTGTTATTTGTTGTGTGATGAAAACTTTAGTATTTATAATGTATCCTCATTGTCGTTGTGGGTTGATGACATGTTGTATGTAATATAATGATATGCATGTGATAAACTTGCTAAATTTATGAATGGCTTTTGAGTCGCTTCTCTGAGTGGGTGCTGCGATGAGGCAAAAATATATTTTCCGGATACATAATTGTATGTGCATTGCAACAGGTTATTGGATGAGTCCAATCAACAATAGTACTACTATTTGTACTAGCTTCACATGATTCGTGCGTCGAGCGGGTGTTTTTACTGTAGCTGCGAATCCCATCATCCTAGGTCCTCGGATGAGTCCAGTAGAAATTGTATTATGATGTTTGGGTTCAAACTTTCAAAACTGCTGCACTATCTCTACATCTACGTATACGTAATACAACAAGTTTTAAACTTGAGACCAACCACCCACCCTCACAAAGAACACTTTTTAACCTAGCACAAACTCCAGGAAATTTGGCCATAGTGTGAGGTGGGCCATATGTTAATGTGTTCGTTGCACGTAACCAGCACCCTGAATCCTTGATATATAGTAGGGTGGCATGGGCTAGAACAAGCATTCACGTCCTGGAGTACGACACATGCCACCAACATGACTTCCATCTGACACCATATTTCTTGGAGTCCATGCTACAGCTATCTCTTCAACCTCCTCGTTTCTCTAACTCAGCCATCACGCGGCGGGCGAGGTGGGGGTTTGTCGATAGTCAGTTTCCTCAACTGCAGTCCCACTTGTAAGGCCAACTCCAATGCACGACCCCCAACGGACCTCCGTTTTGCCTGGATTCTGTCCGTCTGGGTAGGGCAACGGGGTCCTGTCCAGGCCATTTCTCGGATGTGGTGGCCCTGCGCCCAATGCGCGGATGTATCCTGGTCGCGTACATTTTTCTTGGAAAACACATATCTTTTTTTCATCATTGATTTTTGGTACATGGAAATACATCACCAAAATTTGACTAGAAAAGCAAGACCAAAGAAAACAAGAACCACAAGAAAACATTTTAGAAGATATCCAACTTCCATAACTGCTCCTGTAAGTTGGATTAGTGCCTTCTCGATGCATTCAACTGTTGATCTGTAGAGGCTCGATCTTGTGTGCTTCGTTCTTCTTCGAGTGTAAATAAGTAGACATTGCTTCCTCGCATCTAGTCTCATGTCTAGCCTCTATTCTATCAACAAGTGCACTAGTCTCATCTCTAGCCTCTATGCTAGCTAAAAGTGCTAGAACATCTACTAAATTGCGCTCTATCAATATATTGATGTACTCTTCTTCCCAATACAAAAACTTGCATCCATTCTACACAATAAAATTTCAAGTTAGCACAACGAGTCTAATCCGAGAGCACAACCAAAGCTATAGTAGCACATACCCCATCGGTTGAGCATTTGATGAACACCCATCCGGGATGTTCCGGCATTGTAGACACGCGGCGCAAGACCTTCTTTGGGCAGTCGTCGCACGTAATGAGTGGCAACGGTGCACGGACGAGCTTTTGGGCCAGCACCGAGCCCGGCCGACCGCCATTCATGTATCTGCCGTCGGACCACTGATGGTGTAGATCCGAGCGGCTAGAGGAGGAGTCGGTACCTGCATGCGGCCTTGCCGGGGCCTTCCAGCGCGGTGCCCGGCCAGTCCATGGCGCGGTGCGGCCTCCCACAGCCGGGCGAGCTCAAGCCCGATCGGATCCGCTCCAAATCTGACTGCCGGGTGCGCAAAACACATACCCGTGGTTGGGTAGCTCCGGGGTGTCTAGGGAAAGGGGGCTGAGCGAGCGCACATCTGAGTTGCACGCGCTGGAGTTGACCTAGTGGTGTGGTGGACCAACCGTGTGGGGGTGCAAAGTGGCTTCGCTCGTGTGGGGGACGGAAGCCATCCCGCATGGGTGCTAGGTCTGACAGGATGGCCTTGTTGTCAGTGTGTGACCTCTGTGGCAACCGTATGCTCCCCACTAGCATCTTCGTTGACATGTGGTCCCGTTCCAACAAGTCAGTGAGATGACGGTGAGTCCTTTTGTACAATTTCCGAATGAACGTCTCTGTAGGCCGGGGCGCCTCTTCGTGTACCGTGGCAACCGTCCACCGACTCTTCGCCTTTCCCTCTTGATTTGAAACTGCTGTTGCACGCTCTTCCTCCATCCTCCATTTGCCTTCACCCTTCCCTCTGCCATTGCTCGATCGTCTTCTCCATGGAGGGAACAGGCCGGAAACGACCCCGTTATTCTTGCATCGATTTGAATGATGACGTGGTGGAGGAACTCATTGATCGATGCAACGTCATCACCTCGGCTAGCATGGCAGGTTCGTTCAAGACCATTCTTGACTTAGCTAATAACATCATTACAACGAACCCAAGGGTCCAGGAGCGGTTTGATCTCCCCTATCTTCTTCACCGTGACCCTACTGACTGGTGCGCGGACGACAGAGGCCTCGCCTTGTGCAAGTTGGTGCCGCTTGATAATGATACATGTGATGTTAAGATGACATCGCTTGAGGGTAAGGCTTGTGCAGGCGCAAATGGAGATTGGGTTGTTTATATTGGGTACAACTGCGAATGGGAACTTGTGAATGTGTACACTCATCACCGGGTTCCACTTCCAAAAATCTCAGACTACCCAGAGGTTTGAGCACACTGGTATTCTACGTACATTCAACTACGATCATGGTGACTGTCGTCTACAGAAGATAGCAATTTGTCAAGTTCCCGGTCGCTCTTGGGATTACATGGACTATGGAGTTGTTGCTATCTTTGACAAGCTTGTTGCCTTCCTTCATAGTTCAACTGGATGGATATTGCTCAAAATCAGTTTCTATACACGGATGTGTACTGTGATGCAATTCAATACGAGGGTCTTGTGTTTGCTGCCACCACTCATGGCACTGTTTTTGCATGGAATCCTTATGCTTTCGGTATGTTTGTCTTCCACCGTAATTATAATAGTTTCATCCACATGCATGCGGGTTAGCTAGTTTCCCTTTACTAATTAACCTTCTTGTGTTTCCAAGGTCCTGTGAACATTCCACCACCTATACTTGAAAAAATTTATAACCAAGGGGGAGATGATGACGATGATGATCACGAGCATGAGGACCCATATACTCAGTGGCGCCTGGCAACTTATTCCAATGGATCACCTCTTCTTGTCTGTATATGGGGCACCGCTGATGTTACTAAGGAAGCATGTGTTTTTTTTAACCTTTAAGGAAGCATGTGTTATCTCCCATGGTCGCACTCTCCAGACCTATTCCAACATCCGTTGCAGGGTATTCGGGATGGATACTACTGTGCTAGCGCCAACACATTCTCCCTGGTTTAGTATTGATACTCTTGGAGGAAACTCGCTCTTCCTTAGACAAAACTATCCAATCATGGTGAAAGGCGATCCAACTGCTGTTGACACAACATTACTACCATTTATGAGAAGCAACTATATCTATACCTCGGACATTGCTATGCTTCCCTACCGTGGCTATCACAATATGGGTCATGAAATAGGCCGCTTCAAACTGGATGATCAGTCTTGCGTTGGTCTCGAGATTGACAGTAGTTGGCCCTTTCGAGACAAACTCTTCTGGTTCAAAGCAAGCGTTTCCAATGCCGAGGATTGGTTGAGCTGAAGTTTATTTCATTGCTTGTTATTTGTTGTGTGATGAAAACTTTAGTTTTTACTAGAATGTTTTGTTGGAACTAATCTATAATCCAACATGTATCCTCGTTGTCATTGTTTGTGGATGACTCTTTGTATGTAATGAATGGTACGTTTGCATATGCATGTCATAAACTCAATTTATAAATGGTTTTTGACTCACTTCTTGGAGTGTTAGTGCCGTAGTAGTATAGCCAGCATCCGTAGTAGTATGAAGTTGCCACATCACATAGAGCCAACCAATAGTTAGTTCTAGTTAGATCAACTAGAGCTGGGTGTCGCACAGAGGCCAAGAAATATGGTGATAGCGTGAGTGCGTGAGGTGGCCTTGTACGTAGTATGATGTAGGCACAGGGCTTGCCGTGTTTCCTACTCCTCCAGTCTAAATGTGGAGAAGATTTGGTCGAGTTCTTCCTCCTTTTGCCGACACGTGGGACATCCAGCATCTAGGTCGTGTCATGCAAGAAAATGGAGTGGTAGTTGAAAAGCCACGTGATGTGCATCTTGGGTTGAACTATAAATAGAATCTTACTACTCTTGAGTAACTCCAAAAGCGGACACTAAAGATCTTTATTGGATTTGTTTTTCATCACCAGCACGTCGAGGTGAAAGATGTGCAGGTTCAGTGGGTCCTCTTGCGTTTTCACTGACATGTGGGACTGCATGTGAGCAAACAGACGATGGGCTCCGCGCATCTGCTGGCTGACTAAGAAGAGAGATAGAGGAGGGCTGAGCACGGACTCAAGGAAATTTGTTCTACGTAACCAGCACCTCGATATAGTGGGGTGGCATGGGCCATAACTAGCATTCACGTCTAGCAGTACGGCACACGCCACCCACACGAGTCCCATCCGACACCAATTTTCTTGGAGTCTGTGCTACAACCATCTCTTCTCCCTCGTGTTTCTCAGCCATCATGCGGTGAGCGGGGTGGGGTTTGCCGATATTCGGTTTTCTCAATTGCGGTCCCACTTGTAAGTGAAAATGCAACACAGCATGCATTCCCCCTCGAGCGGCGTGCCGGACTAACCATGTGGGGGTGCAACGCGAACATGGCAGGCTTTTCCTTTTGAACTTGTAACTTGTAAAATTTGGTTCTGCTCCATGGCACAACCGATAGATAGAAATAATGATTTTCCCTAGAGTAATGAGAAGTTTGGTTCTGGCGCGGTTCATGCATGGAGTACATACGAAAATTATGAAGTTGATGCGGAAGGTAAGATATTTACTAGTAGTACCATATACTACTACATGGATTTGATGGAAACATAAAGATACATACGGATCCATCAACGACATCCTCACGCCCTAGTGCACCGGGTCACCAACCAACGTGTGAGGAGCAGCGGCGTTGGCGGAGAGCTCAATGTGCTTCGGAACAATGTTGTCCAAGGTTGCCTTGCGGTCCAAGAAGGCCAGCGACCTATCGTCCTCCTCTAGCACGTAGTAGTCCTTGTGGACGATTTGCACGTAGACGTGGGTGATTATGTCGACGGTGTCTTGCTGCGCCAAGCGTTGCGCGGCGAGCGCGACCTCGAGGTGGACATTCTCCGACGCGATGGCGGGCAGTCGCAGGGCCACAAGTGCATCGAAGAGGTTGTCACCATAGAGGTCGTTGAGGGTGGCGGGCATGGCAGAGCCTAGGCGCGTGGGCTGGAGGCGTACGTCAAGGTCATCTGCGAGCTTCTTGAGAACGGCAAACTTGTCGAGGAAGCCGACGAGGATCTCATCGAACAAGGAGACTAAGCTGTCATCCAAGCGGCCTCTCGCCCTGGCGGCCTCAAGAACGACCTGGAGACGTTCCTTGGTGCTGGGCCGCAGGCCGGCGTCGTGGACCATCTGGCACAGCCGGCTGATGCTCGCGCTCATCGCCTCCATGGGTCTATCTTCTAGTCAACTGATCTTGTGATTGGAGTGATCACTCTTGCCCTTGGTTAGGGTGCATAGGTGCATAGGATTTCGTAGATTGGACTGGTAGGGAGCCTTTATATGAGAAGTGCAGACTGCATTGCATTCACGTGTGTGTTGGCCATCTACTCCTTGGCCCTCTACTGCACCTGCCTTTGGCTATATGACAGGTGGGCCAGCCACCTGTTGGGCCCATGTGTCATACACCCAAACGAAGGTGTAGTAAGTCAATGAAGATGCGTCCCCATCCATGCCGGTGTAGTGTAGTCATCTCACCAGACCACTAGTTGGGGCCAAACGAGAGAACTTTGATCTTTACTGGTTTATTGGTCCCCTTTGCATTTTGCGCCAAGTTTTGACCTTTGATTTAACTAATAAAATGTTAATGCATGTAACCAAAAATGTTGTGTAAGTCACCTTACGAAAACCAAATAATCCCAAAACACTTAGGCATGGTACATTAACTCCCTCCTCGTTTCTTATTTCATGACATATCAACCAATGAGAGATGTGGTCCGTGCATGCTTTCAATGACTTGAGACTACCAAACATGACATGTAGTGGTTAGTTCATTGCATGTAATGCTATTAATTAGCAAAAATACATTAAGTTCTCTCGCTTTCCCCTTTGTCTTGGTCATGGTGCACAACCTAAGAGCATGGTTAAGAGTATTGCCAGCTGCTGGCTATATGATGTTGCCACTTGTCATATAGAGCCATCACTTGTAGCCACTCTCATACAATAAGGTTAGCTATAAGGCTGGCTATAAGAGTACTACTTTTTCTCATCTTCTCTCTCTCTTTTTCTTCATATTTATTGTATATCGGCCTAGGAATCCGCATATAGCTAGGCTCTGGCATGAGAGCTCACTCTTCTTTTTCACTTGCTCTAAGATGACTTATACACCTAGATGGAGGGAGTAGTCTCAAGTCATTGGATGCATATGCACCCCACGTCTCGTATTGGGTGATTTCTTTTTTCATTGCAAAAAATAGGGAACGAGGTGGTAGTTAATGCACCGTGCCTAAAAGTTTTGGGATTACTATTTGGTTTTCGTAACGTGACTAATGCACCAGTACGGAGGGAGTACAATAGTAGTCTTTGATTGCAATTTTTTGTTGGTAGCTTACAAAGCTGAGCGCTCGGTGAGTACAATAGTAGTCTGATTGATGAGACTTCATATTTGAGCCATCTACCAGAAGGAATAAAACAATAGACCATGTATTTATTTACAAAGGGAGTAGTACATTTTTTGTGACATGCATTACTAGATATTGCTAGTCAAATACTAAATCCAGATGGACGTGGTAGTACTACTAAATCCAGACAGTGGTGCTAGTACTAGTAGTAGTACTACCAATGTCGTAGTACTGTACTACCCGTTGGTCAAATTATTACGTGTTGCTCCTCACAGTGAAGTGACAAGACCCTGCGCCAGAGATGACACCTGAGTATAGGCGCCGTGTTTGGCATACCATAGTCAGCCTCACCGTCTACAGTCACTATCATCATGGTTGTAGAGCTAGCCTGCTTACAACTAGCCGTGTTTGACATAATTTCTTGTGCGTATATGCCGGTGCATTGCATAGAATACCAAGATTGGGGGTGGACTGCGCCGGCAGCGGCCATCGCGCCAGATTTTTCCATGGCCTTCTAGATGTGGTGGGGAGGAGATAAGGCTGATTGTGAGAGACAAGGAGTTGTTTGTAAATATAAGTGCGGGCATCTTTTTCCAAAACTGGAGAAGTTTGGTTTGTATGCATCAGATCTAGATCCGATGGCTATTGGTGAAACATGGCAGGCACAATATCATCACCAACTCAGGACCTCTTTGATTCGCAGGATTTTGAAAACGCAGGAATAGGACACGGCAATATTACAAGTTTCAAACTGATATTACAAATGTTAGGAGTATTGCTACACCTACGAAGAGGGAATTACTAGGAACTTTACGTAAGAACGTTCGTTACTTTAGGTGGATGCAGCATTATCGTACAAACTAAAATCCACTCCCATGACAAGTCACTAATGGGTAAATAAATTTTCGAGTCTCTGGCCACTTGATGTTTCAAAAACAAATTCAGCTTCTGTGGAGACTTTGTCATTTAGGCTTAGACGCTTGTGGTGATCAGCACACCATTCATTATTGTGCCAAAGAACGCCAAACCTCATTACATTGAGCACACTTGCCTCCAGAACAAAGAACTTGGCCAATTTAATCTCAGATGTGCTGCCTCGGTAGTCGAACAAATCAATTTCTATAAGATGGAGATCAAGGCATTCGATGAGATTGTTATAGTGCAGCTCATTTTTCACTTTCGGGTCTTTTTTATCTGCAAAATAAGAGAACATATTAGAGCAGCTGGTTGTATAAGATTGTCATGTCATCAAGAGGTACCAATATCATTCGCTCATATGATAGGGTTGGCTGGCTAGTGATATTTGTTCACTCTCTCTCTCTTTCTCTTTCCTCTCATTTACCTAGGAGCACGTGAAGAGCTTGGGCATTTGTTGCCTTCCACTATGTGGCCGATGCCATATTTCTCAAAAGTATGCCACATAATACGCATCGATGTCAAATCAAAAGATTTTGGCATCGCTCTTGCGATGTGAGAGAGTTGGCACCGTTGTGCACACAGAACCACATGTATAAACAAATCAATCAAACCAACTACACCAGCCTCTCACTCTCTCAAACGAGTGTTTTTTATTGCCTCAGTCCTCTCTCTCTCTCACGCAAGTGCTTTTTCATTGCGTGAGTTAATTTGGCACCAGAGCAAAGTAGGTGATCCAGATTGGGGCACCAGGTGAGCAATGGAGGGGCATCGATGTCAAATGCATCACAAGTGAATTTGGCACATATTTTGGCCTACATAGTGGAGGGCCATTATAGCCCACTTTTGTACTACCTCATATTTAGTGTAAAATTTTGACCATAGATTTACCTAAGAAAATGCCAATGCATGTCACCAAAAATTATACCATTTAAAATTATGTTCAAATACAAATCCAACGATATAATTTTTAGTGACATGCATTAACATTTTGTCAGTTAAATCTATGGTCAAATTTTGATACTGCAAAATAGGAAGAGTAATCCAGGACGGAGGTAGTACTTGCTCTTAGGGTAACCATAGAGTTACTAGTCTAAGTTACTTTCCACTATGACTAGCCTAGGCTACTATAGAAGTACAAAAAAACGATGCAGGTGATCACATGAGAAAAAATACTAAAAACATTTCTTTCGGTGTAGTGCATAGATGCAGTTTTGAACACTACACTTGTCATCGTAATTTGGGAAAATTATGAAAAAAATTGAGCTAAGTTGTGATTACCGTTTACTAATAGGAAATAAGTTTCACCTCGATGAGTAGCTTCTCCGTGCACAGTAAGCATGTAAGGAATCCAACAACTTGATCTAGATTAGGGCCGATAGATTTTATTGCCAAGATCTTCACTATGCGCATAGACTGCGTCAAGCTTGTGGGAATCATTTTCTGGAAGACGGTCGTAAATACATCAAGAAGAAATTTAAAAATGTGAGTTTCAAGAAGACAAAGAAAAAGATGAGTGTTGTGCCTGAATGATTATAGATCCAATAAAGAGTTCAGAGAATTTGGTAGAAGAGTACACCAACGCTGTCAATTTCGACGCGTCAATGCCCCTGATTTTTGTTGGACCTTCTAGATCAAATACAAGCAATCTCTCAAGGAAAGGCGCATTCTCAATGACCATAACATGGAACAGCTAGAGTGATCTCTTCCCAATTGATGTCTTGTTGCGGGGCCAACAAGACACATAAATCCATCGGAGATTCGTCGAGGCGATGTGGAGGCAAATGAACCCGTGGATCTGCTCAAGACGAAGGTACTTGAGCGCAGTACAGCTACGGAGCACGTGCTCCATAGCCTTCTTCGAGATGACAACGTTGAAGAGGTCGAGCTTCTTGAGTTGAGGGAGAAGAAGGGCGGGTGTGGCATTAATCTGGGGAAGATAGCAAGAGTTGAAGCTGGCACGGCGCAGCGTTGGCGTGAGGCAGAGTGCGGACGGCGGCAGATAGCGACATCGCCCAGCTTCAAAGCTAAGCTCCTCGAGCTAATATAGGGAGGGGGATAAGAACCACTCGTCAAACTTGGCTTGGACCTTCAGTTGGTACTGAACATGCGGATGTCAAGGTGTCTGGCTGGCCCAGGGTGCGATGAAAGGATCTTGGAGACTGCGGCCATGCGTTTGCAATCCCCGTCGCACAGGCAGCTGTCGACAGTGAGGTTGAGGGGGACGCGGTGCCAGAGGGGGCACCACCGTCGGGACAGCAGGGCGGTCCGCACGACAGATTTGGTGGGGAGGAGGCCGATGATGAGGAGCAGCATGTCGTCGGGGAGGCTGCTGATGAAGTCCAGGCTCGTCGGATGCGGTTTTGGCTCGAGCCTCCTTCGCTTGTTGGCTACCTCGCCGTCCATCTCAACCAGCGGCGAGGCCGGTGTACACATGGGCTGGCCTGCTGGGTGTGCGCGAGTGCGTCCTTCTGTGCATGCCGCCGCGCAGTGGTGAGTTGTGTGCGAGTGCGTCCTTCATGCGGAAGAAGTGTGTCCTCAATGCGCCCTCGATTTACTAGCGTGCGGGGTGCTACCTCTAGTTTACTTATTTTCACCCACTGCCACATGGGCCAGCACACGAAGATAGAGAACACGAGCTGACAAGGCAGTATGTGGACTGGTTGACGGGTCAACTAAACAATATATGGAGCTATACGCTGACACGATGAGCGTATAATCCGTCGGTATAGAGAGTTCGAGTGAGAGGGGAGTCCCGTCAGAGATAGCAGAGAGAGAAAGAGCTACTCCCTCTGTTCGATAATGTAGTGCCAACATTTTTTTAAAGTCAAACTTTTGAAACTTTGACCAAGTTTATAAAGAAATTACTTATATCTACAATACCAAAGATAAATGATAGTATGAAGTAAGTACATGTTGTGATGAATCTAATGATCGTTCCAGATGTAAATGTTTTTCTCCACATATACCTGGTCTAACTTTTCTGAGGTTTGACTTTTCAAAACATCCATATGCTTATGGAATACCTAACTAGACAGAGTGTGTGTGAAATAGAAACAATGACTGAAAAAAGTGTGTGTGCGTGTGTGAAAGAGACATGGACAACACACGATAAAAGTAGAGAAAAAGCATGTGTGTCTTATGCAAACATATCACACATGCATCTTCGACAGCGGAAGCAAGGTGAGGAAATAGTGTGTGGTTGTTTGCAACCAAGAGAGAAAGACCCCTAGCACGTGGCCAAGAGGGGTCTGACAAACAAGGGAGAGAGGTTGAGAGAGACGTACGGAGAAAATGCAGACATGGGGAGGAGAGAGTGTATGTTTGTCATAGAGAAATCCCCTGGAGATCGTGATGGGACTACAGGGTGGGAGATCGAGTGACAAGGTGTGTGCGTGATAGAAGATACCCAGAGAAATATCGAGATAGACGTATGGATGGAAGGAGACAATACGTGTGTTCCTGATGGCTAGTGAGAGATAGTCATACTTAGGGGGGAGTGTGTGCGCCTATGATGAAGTGAGGGATTATGGTACTTAGGGGGGTGCGTGTCACATAGAGAGAGAACAAGGACGGAGAGTGTTAGATGGGTCTATGTAGCGCGAGTGATACATGTGTATGTGTGAACCAGGGAGATATAAAGTTTGAGAGAGATAGAGGAGCCCCGATAAGGCTCATTGGGCGTCAGATAGTTGAGAGGGGGAAAGAGATATTCCATCCGCTCAATAATGCAGTGCATATAAATTTTTTAGAAGTCGAACTTTGGAAACTTTGACCAGGTTTACGCAAATGTTATTTATATCTACAATACCAAAGATACATCATATGAAACTACATCTCATGATGAATCTAATGGTATATGTTTGCCGTTCTAGATGTAAATGTTTTTCTCCACGTACATGGTCAAACTTTGTGATGTTTGACTTTTCAATAAATCTATATGCTATGGACCGAAGAGAGTGCCTAAGTCGAGAGAGATCAAGTGCGTGTGAAGGAGAATGAGTGAGTGTGCAAAAAGAGTATGTGTGTGAAAGAGAAAGGGACAACAAACGATAAATTAGAGAGAGTGTGTGTCTTTTCGTTTCTTATGCAAACATATCATGCATGCATCTTCGAGATAGAAAAGCGAGGTCAGGAGATACACGAAGATAGCTAGTGCGTGATTGTTTACAACAGAGAGAGACACCCCTATAGCACATGTTCAATAGAGGTCTGGCCAACAAGGAACAAAGGTCGAGAGGGACGTATGGAGAACATGGACGCATGGGGAGGGAGAGAGGGTTTGTTTGTGATAGAGAGATCCCCTTGAGATCGTGAGGGGACTATATGGGTGGGAGATCGAGGGAGGTGTGTGCGCGATAGAAAGATGCCCTGAGAGAAATCGAGATAGACCATGCACATGTTTGTGATGGAGACTAAGATTAGCTAGTCATATACATATAGGGGGACTGCGTGTGCCTACAATTGAGTGAGAGACCATCATACTTGGCTAGGCATGAGATTTTGTGTGTGTGCATGTGATATGGAGATAGACGGGAAAGAGAGATAGAGTTTTAGATGGGTCTATCGAGTGCGAGTGAGATATGCATGTGTATGTGTGACCCAGGGAGATGGAGAGTTTGAGAGAGAGAGAGGGAAGAGCTCCCAGACAACAGAGTGGTGCATGAGAGAGTTACGGGCAACGAGCCAAGGAGTTTATGTGTGTACGATGAGTGCACCCAAGATATTTAGCTTGGACTAGAGAATCATACATAGTGTGCGAGAGAGACCTATAGATGGAGTATATAAGCATGCGAACTAGAAAGACCCCCCCCACACACACACAAAGAAAGAGAGAGAGAGAGAGAGAGAGAGAGAGAGAGAGAGAGAGAGAGAGAGAGAGAGAGAGAGATCAGGAGTCCGGAAGAGGGGGAGGTCTCGTTTTATGCATCAAAGACTGATATAAACCATGTTTCAATATAAACTTGCATTCAAATATTTAAATTGCAGAACATGTTGTCTACAATCCACACATGAATGGAGATATGCGTATATCAAACAAGTTCATTAATTTGACTTTCAACATGTTCATGGAGTACTATAATACTGTACAACATGCTACTCGATTGAGGTGTTCAATTTTGGATTTAGTTCACTATTTTGACCTGGTGAACGAGCTATTTCATTCAATCGAGATATTTCATTTTGGGTTTGATTCCCGTTTTTTAGTGGGTCAACTATTTGTCATATAGTAAATCGTTAGCAACGAGCATGTAAAAACACATTACTTCCTAGCATCATCTCTCTATCTAGAAAAGAAGTGGCAAGCTAATATTTCAAAATTTGATTCAAATCGACTTGGTAAGGTAGACGTGGATGCTCGTTCTCCCAAAATTTGAATGAACCATTAAACACCCTCTGCCCAGTGGAATTCGCCCGAGCAAATAAATGGGAGATGTGAAATTACCGGCCTATGTGAGACACGCATCAATTGGCCCGTTGTACATCGAGGGTAGGTTCGTAACTTCATCCAAGCATGCCTTCTCCTCGGCCGAAATGACATGTGCCGAATAATTCATAAACCATGGTCGGCAAAACACCCTCTCCTCGCCCGAAATAGCTCGCGTCCACTATTTCAAAACACGCTCTCCTCGCCCGAAATCGCTCGCGCCCACTATATTTCAAAACGCGCTCGCACCCACTATATTTAAAAACACGCCCTCCTCGCCCGAAATCGCTCGCTCCCACTATTTGGGAGAAGCAAAGTTACTCTACTATTCCCGACCCT
>NC_041382.1:389089291-389092638 GCF_002162155.2 Triticum dicoccoides
ACACACACACACATTTCAGAGAAATGCGTCTGTAAGACATGGTTCCACTCCCCTCCCAATTCCCCATTCATGCCTCATGGGCGCCAAATCACCTTCTCCCGGGAAGCTCTATTCTCCAGAGCCACGAAACCTCAGCCCCTCCTCCATGGTGCCCCCCACCACACCAAATTCATAGCCACCCTCCTCCCTAATGCCGGAGACGTTGTCCATTTGCCGTCATGCACTGGGCCATGTGCCTCTTACTCCGTGCTCCTGGAGCTGCCTCGATGACGACCGCGTGAACCGTACCAGAGCCGATTCACCCCCGCTGTTGTTCACGGCGCCAGAGCGGCTCCAACTTCAGATCCATCCAGAGGCCCGGTGCTGCTTCCCCATAGCAATCGACCGTCACGACATCTCTGCTTCCCTCCCGCCAGTAGCCACCGCAACCGTGCCGGCCTCACCAACTCGGCAGCTGGAGCTGCCTACTTCACCGGGCCGCCAGATAGGTCTCACCCTCATCTCAAATCACTTTATTTAGGCCTCAGTTGTCTGAATTTTTATTCTGGGCCAATCGATTCACAATGGGAAGCAGCACCCCTCGAGGCGGCAGAGCTCCTAGGCTGTCGGTTGCCTCGTGTCTAACGTAAGGGTGCGGGGCCGCAAGTTCTCCACGGAAGCAGCGCTTAGATGGCTATCTTAGAGTTGTGTGGGTTCAAGGTACTGCCGCCGCCGGATATGGATGACGGCGAGTCTTTGTGGATTGGCCCGGGGGTGGCGCAACCACGGCAGTTCGGTGGGGCGGGGAGTGGGGTTTTGGTCGGGCCACGGATGGCGGAGGCAGGTTGCTCTGCCGGTGGTCGTTGGCTCTTCGGGGAAGATTCTGAATAGTGTCAGCCAGGAGGCACAAGATGGCCATCAAGCCATCCGGCGTAGATCAGACAGTACCAAAATAAAATAAAATCGTGTGACCCCAATTTAGTCTTCAGTCAATAGACGTGTGACATTATGTGTCGTTCTTAACATTATGTGTTTTCTGCATCTTCAGCCACACCGTCTTCCGACTCACCGCAGCTGCTCCAACAAGGCAAGCATACACCAGAAGGGAGCTATAGTCCCCACTCAACAGTTCCCTGCATGGAATGCGCGCACCCGACATGGACAACCATAACAACTGCAGGGCCATCGACAAGTCAGCACATGATGCTCACTCATATGGATGGCGGCCAGATAGGTTGTACCCTCATCTTACTTGTGTGCAATATTTATGGCTTTGTTATTCATATATGCATGGAAAATAGATTATCACATTTCACTGTATATTCATGATGATCTCTTACGGGTCTTGTTCAGGAGTTAACATTGTTCCATAGTTCAGCTAAGAGACTTGTTCTTTAGGTAACGTTGTTCCATAGTTATCATCCATCAGCCAATACTATCCCACACGCTGGTGATTATAGTATTATACCACTTCTAGTATTACCTATGTTGTTCTTTAGTACTTCTTTGTGCCATATAGTTAATCTCGAGTACAAACGATACATATTTTGTAGCTTTCATCTATGTTCTCCCTTTAGTTTTTGAGACCTGTTGCTGCTAGTTAACCCCAGTCCTACTATTTATGTCATCTCCCACAAGCACTCATTACATAAATCTAACTACTAGTTTTCTTCCATGCATGTCAGATATAATTGCACACACTGATTTATCCACAAGAACCTCACGGAGCAACGTAACGGCCAACAAACTTGACGTCAATGATACCCAATATGATGGAACATGTAAAGGAAGTTCTTCAGAAGACTTGCAGAAAGATGATGAATCATATTCACCCCACAAGGTCCTTGCTCTAACTTGGCCCTTGATATGGGTACAACATGCATATAATGTCCTAGAGTGCATCTACTATGTTGCAATGCCTTGTGCTTAGCCTGCTAATCATGCATGTAAATATGGCATGCCTTCCTGTTTTTCAGTATCTATTCCATTCATGATAACATGTTTTCAAATTAAAGTATTGTCATTCTACTCTATCGCAATGCCATCTGCTTAGTTTGGACATCATGCTTCTGAATATCTTATGAATTCTTATTCATTAGTATGTACTGAAGGAAATATGCCCTAGAGGCAATAATAAAGTTATTATTTATTTCCTTATTTCATGATAAATGGTTATTATTCATGAAATAATTGTATTAACCGGAAACATAATACATGTGTGAATACATAGACAAACATAGTGTCACTAGTATGCCTCTACTTGACTAGCTCATTGATCAAAGATGGTTAAGTTTCCTAGCCATAGACATGAGTTGTTATTTGATCAATGGGATCACATCATTAGGAGAATGATGTGATTGACTTGACCCATTTCCTTAGCTTAGCACTTGATCGTTTAAGTTTACTACTATTGATTTCTTCATGACTTATACATGTTCCTATGACTATGAGATTATGCGACTCCCGAATACCGGAGGAACACTTTGTGTGCTACCAAATGTCACAACATAACTAAGTGATTATAAATGTGATCTACAGGTGTCTCCGATGGTGTTCGTGGAGTTTGCATAGATCAAGAATAGGATTTGTCACTCCGATTGTCGGAGAGGTATCTCTGGGCCCTCTCGGTAATGCACATCACTATAAGCCTTGCAAGCAATGTGACTAATGAGTTAGTTGCGGGATGTTGCATTACGGAATGAGTAAAGAGACTTGCTGGTAACAAGATTGAGCTAGGTATTAGGATACCGACGATCGAATCTCGTGCAAGTAACATACCGATGACAAAGCGAACAACGTATATTGTTATGCGGTTTGACCGATAAGGATCTTCGTAGAATATGTAGGAACCAATATGAGCATCCAGGTTCGGCTATTGGTTATTGACCGGAGACATGTCTCGGTCATGTCTACATAGTTCTCAAACCCGTAGGGTCGGCACGCTTAAAGTTCTATGACGATCGGTATTATGAGTTTATATGTTTTGATGTGCCGAAGGTAGTTCGGAGTCCCGGATATGATCACGGACATGACGAGGAGTCTCGAAATGGTCAAGACATAAAGATTGATATATTGGAAGCCTATATTTGGACATCGGAAGAGTTCCGGGTGAAATCGGGATTTTACCGGAGTGCCGGAGGGGTTACCGGAACCCCCCGGGGGTTAATGGGCCTTATTGGGCCATAGTGGAGAGAGAGAGGGGCCGGCCAGGGCAGGCCGCATGCCCCCTCCCCCTCTTGTCCGAATTGGACTAGGAGAGGGGGCGCCCCCCCCCCTTTCCTTCTCCTTCTCCCCCTTCCTTTCCCCCTCCTAGTAGGAGTAGGAAAGAGGGGAATCCTACTCCTACTAGGGGGAGGATTCCTCCTCCT
>NC_041382.1:389092879-389103958 GCF_002162155.2 Triticum dicoccoides
TCATTGATCTCTCCCAGCCGTGTGCGGTGCCCCCTCCAGCATAATCCACCTCGGTCATACTGTAGTGGTGCTTAGGCGAGGCCCTGCAACTGTAGCTTCATCAACATCGTCACCACACCGTTGTGCTGACAAAACTCTTCCCCGAGATCTACTAGATCGTGAGTTCGCGGGACGTCACCGAGCTGAACGTGTGCTGAACGTGGAGGTGCCGTGCGTTCGGTACTGAGGATCGGTCGATCGTGAAGACATACGACTACATCAACTGCGTTGTCATAACGCTTCCACTTAACGGCCTACGAGGGTATGTGGACGACACTCTCCCCTCTCATTGCTATGCATCACCATGATCTTGCGTGTGCGTAGGAAATTTTTTGAAATTACTACGTTCCCCAACAGTGGCATCCGAGCCAGGTTATTGCGTAGATGTTATATGCACGAGTAGAACACAAGTGAGTTGTGGGCGATACAAGTCATACTGCTTACCAGCATGTCATACTTTGGTTCGGCAGTATTGTTGGATGAAGCGGCCCGGACCGACATTACGCGTACGCTTACGCGAGACTGGTTCTACCGACGTGCTTTGCACACAGGTGGCTGGCGGGTGTCAGTTTCTCCAACTTTAGTTGAACCGAGTGTGGCTACGCCCGGTCCTTGAGAATGTTAAAACAGCACTAACTTGACGAACTATTGTTGTGGTTTTGATGCATAGGTAAGAATGGTTCTTGCTCAGCCCGTAGCAGCCACATAAAACTTGCAACAACAAAGTAGCGGACGTCTAACTTGTTTTTGCAGGGCATGTTGTGATGTGATATGGTCAAGACATGATGCTATATTTATTGTATGAGATGAACATGTTTTGTAATAGAGTTATCGGCAACTGGCAGGAGCCATATGGTTGTCGCTTTATTGTATGCAATGCAATCGCCCTGTAATTGCTTTACTTAATCACTAAGAGGTAGCGATAGTCGTAGAAGCAATAGTTGGCGAGATGACAACGATGCTACGATGAAGATCAAGGTGTCGCGCCGGTGATGATGGTGATCATGACGGTGCTTTGGAGATGGAGATCAAAGGCACAAGATGATGATGGCCATATCATATCACTTATACTGATTGTATGTGATGTTTATCCTTTATGCATCTTATTCTGCTTTGTTTGAAGGTAGCATTATAAGATGATCTCTCACTAAATTTCAAGGTAAAAGTGTTCTCCCTGAGTATGCACCGTTGCCAAAGTTCGTCGTGCCGAGACACCACGTGATGATCGGGTGTGATAAGCTCAACATTCATCTACAACGGGTGTAAGCCAGTTTTACACACGCAGAATACTCGGGTTAAACTTGACGAGCCTAGCATATGCAGATATGGCCTCGGAACACTGAGACCGAAAGGTCGAGCGTGAATCATATAGTAGATATGATCAACATAGTGATGTTCACCATTCAAAACTACTCCATTTCACCGAAGGAAATATGCCCTAGAGGCAATAATAAAGTTAATTTTATTTCCTTATATCATGATAAATGTTTATTATTCATGCTAGAATTGTATTAACCGGAAACATAATACTTGTGTGAATACATAGACAAACTAAACGTCACTAGTATACCTCTACTTGACTATCTCGTTAATCAAAGATGGTTATGTTTCCTAACCATAGACATGTGTTGTCATTTGATTAACGGGATCACATCATTAGGAGAATGATGTGATTGACATGACCCATTCCATTATCTTAGCACCCGATCGTTTAGTATGTTGTTATTGCTTTCTTCATGATTTATACATGTTCCTGTGACTATGAGATTATGCAACTCCCGTTTGCCGGAGGAACACTTTGTGTGCTACCAAACGTCACAACGTAACTGGGTGATTATAAAGGTGCTCTACAAGTGTCTCCAAAGGTACATGTTGGGTTGGCGTATTTCGAGATTAGGATTTGTCACTCTGATTGTCGGAGAGGTATCTCTGGGCCCTCTCGGTAATGCACATCACTTAAGCCTTGCAAGCAATGCAACTAATGAGTTAGTTGCGAGATGATGTATTACGGAACGAGTAAAGAGACTTGCCGATAATGAGATTGAACTAGGTATTGAGATACCGACGATCGAATCTCGGGCAAGTAACATACCGATGACAAAGGGAACAATGTATGTTGTTATGCGGTCTGACCGATAAAGATCTTCGTAGAATATGTAGGAGCCAATATGAGCATCCAGGTTCCGCTATTGGTTATTGACCGGAGACGTGTCTCGGTCATTTCTACATTGTTCTCGAACCCGTAGGGTCCGCACACTTAATGTTACGATGACAGTTTCATTATGAGTTTATATATTTTGATGTACCGAAGGTTGTTTAGAGTCCCGGATATGATCACGGACATGACGAGGAGTCTCGAAATGGTCGAGACATAAAGATCGATATATTGGACGGCTATATTCGGACACTGGAAGTGTTTCAGGTGATTTCGAAGAAAACCAGAGTGCCGGAAGGGTTACCGGAACCTCCGGGGAAGTATTGGGCCTTAGTCGGCCTGAGGGGAGAGAGAGGGCAGCAGCCTAGGAGATAGCGCACCCCCTCCCATGGGAAGTCCGAATTGGACTAGGGGAGGGGGCGCGGCCCCTCTTTCCCTCTCCCTCTCCCTCTCTTTCCTTCCCCCTTCTCTCTTCCTAGTTGGACTAGGAAAGGGGAGTCCTACTCCTACTTGGAGGAGGACTCCCCCTCCTTTGGCGCGCCCCAAGGGCCGGCCGGACTCTCCCCCTTGCTCCTTTATATACGGGGGCAGGGGGCACCTCTAGACACACAAGTTGATCATTGATCTCTCCCAGGTGTGTGCGGTGCCCCCCTCCACCATAGTCCACCTCGGTCATACTGTAGCGGTGCTTAGGCGAAGCCCTGCAACGATAGCTTCATCAACATCATCGCCATGATGTCGTGCTGACGAAACTATTCCCCGAGCTCTACTGGATCATGAGTTCGCGGGACGTCACCGAGCTGAACGTGTGCTGAACGCGGAGGTGTCGTACGTTCGGTACTGAGGATCGGTCGATCGTGAAGACGTACGACTACATCAACCGCGTTGTCATAACGCTTCCTCTTAACGGTCTACTAGGGTACGTGGACGACACTCTCCCCTCTCGTTGCTATGCATCACCATGATCTTGTGTGTGCATAGGAATTTTTTTGAAATTTACTACGTTCCCCAACATGTACTTCATCTGTCTACCATACCATATTCTTTTTTTTACATTGAAGTGATGTTCTAGCTAGTGGTATCTTGCAATGCCATCTTAGTTTCTCAATCACACATGCATATGTTGCCTTAGGCTGTCTTTGATAGCAAAGTATTATATAAACCAAAGTATCAAAAACTACAGTAATTTTGCTTCTAGGTGTGAGATACCATAGTTTTATCAAAACAGAGTATTTTGCAGTATTCACAATACATAGAACCTGTTTGGTTGTTGCCGCATAATGCTGTAAATTTTGCTGTTTAGCCGTTGTGTTTAAGCACTCAGCAGCTCTGTTTTTAAAAAAAGAGGTTTGGGGTTCTTTTTTTATGCAGAGAAAAAACTGCAGTTTGCCCAATACTACAATATTAAAAGCACAGTTGTTAGGGACAACCAAACAGCTCATTGTAAATAAAACTGTGGTAATCTCAAAAACTGTAGTATTCTCAAAATACTTAGAAAATACTTTGCTATCAAACAGGGCCTTAGTGTTTTCTGTATGTATTCCGCTACCATACAGTTTTACATTCAATTAGTGTTTTTTTACACTGTTGTCCCATCGTATCCCTAACTCTTACATCATACTCCCTCCGTCCAGATTACATGTCGCAGAAATGGATAAAACTGGATGTATCTAGAACTGAAATACGCCTAGACGCATCCATTTTTTTCGGATGGAGGGAATACATGTCAATATGTCATGCCTTTCTATTTTTCAGTTCCTATTCCATCTCTGCTGTAGCATGTTTTATAATTGAAGCATCATTCTTTTATATAAGGCATGCAAGGGGAAGACGGCTATGTTAAAATCTGAAGGGTTACAAACCAGGTCTTTTCAAAAGATCCAAATGCCAGGAGATAATAAACCAACTCCAGTTTTCATAGATACTGCTCCAGCACAGAGAAACCCAACTCCCACTGATAATAAGCAGATTCCAGCAAAAATATGTCAACTCCATTCTAAGAAGCGTGTGTGTATCCTCGCATCATGAAATTTTATAGCATTCTGATCATATTTTCTACATGTTTCTTACCCATCTCTCTTTTATAAAATAAGCTTAAAGGTTAGAAGACTTTCTGTACTGGGACCGTATTCGAGGAAAGTATCTTGTGGGAATTCTCTGTGCTCCAATGCTGATGTAAGTACCTGTTGTATATCAGTATATTATTACTTCAGCATGTATTTTGTTAATTGGTGTGAATCCAACCTTTATCTGATCTAAATTCAGTTGTAGTAAAATGTTAAAGGCGACAATGTTGATTTTTGTAACGAAAACTGCCTGGTAGTTTTGCATACTGAGTTGCATGAGTGTACTATCTCATATCATGCACATTACTGAATTGTAGTGTTTCTCTGGTTTCCCATTCATTCATTGTGTCAATGTTGCTTTCGTATTAACTTACCTAGATGATGATAGATGTGTCATATTGTGTTAATTTGGTGTAGGCCGGTGTGGTCTGGTTCACCAAATGTTCGTTGCGTCAATGTTGCTTTCCTATTATCTGACCTGGCCAATGATAGCAATGCTAATGTGTTAATTTGGTGCAGGCTGTTGAAGATAAAAAGACAAACTCTGAAAACAGCAAGGCAACCCCATTGTTTCTTTCCAATAAATCTAGGCCAGGTAATATGGCAATAACTCTTGATTAATCTGTTCGGTTCCCCTCCTAATTTTATGTTATGACGCAGTGGTCGAGACACTTTCCACTCTCAATAATACAAGCCTGCCAAAATTGCCATCTGAATCTGTCCAGTTTCCTCTGTCTCGAATGCAACGGAAAAATGTATGTTTGTGAACCAATTAATGGCTGAAGCAATGATGGAAATGGTGTAGGAATCAGAAGTGCACATTCGTGTGTAACAACAACTGATCAATGTTTTCAGAGACAGTGTAGCAAAGCAACAAGAACTTGCCCACATGCTTATGGGCGTCATCCGCGCTGAGGTTGCAGATTGTGACGTTGTAGATCATTAGGTTCTGTTCATTTATTTGCACTAGCATCAATCTTTGATTGCCCAATGGATGTAATTTCCTGTAATATATGTTGGATGTGCAACGTTTTTTCCTGTTTGTTGTACCTTTGCTTGATCGGTTTTGGTCTTGTGCATAATTGCTCGTCGTAATGGGCTCAAATTATCTAATTGGGCCTAAAGACATGTATAAACTTGAGTGGGCCCATTAAGTTAATGGGTCATTACCAGGCCAAACGTTAATGGTCGGCCCTCTTACCTCCCGGGTCATTAACAGGCCAACATCGAAGCGAGCAACAGGTGGGCCCATTTGATTTCACGGGCCGTTAACAGGCCGATACCAAGTTCGGGCTACATATGGCCCAACTATACTGTGGGCCTTTAGCAAGCCGAAAGAGACAGCGGGCTCATACTGGACCATGAAGAGCATGGGCCGCTAAGAGGACGAAAGTCAGGTCATACTGTAAATGGCCCAACTGTGTTGTGTGCCTTTAGCAGGATGAAAGAGAAATCAGGATGGTATTAGACCATGAAGAGCATGGGCCGTTAAAAAGCCAAAACTCAGGTCCGACGGCAAATGGCCCAACTCACTTATGGGCCGTCAACGGGCTAAAAGACACACCGGGCCGGAAATTGGCCCAACACTTAAATGGGTCGCTAAAAGGCCAAAAGATGTACATCCTGAAAATTGGCACATTCCTTGAATGTCGTTAACAGGTCGAAACCACATCGGGCCGATATTAAGTCCAAATATATAGCAGGCTGTTAACGGGCTCGAACTCGCGATGGGCTGCAATAGTGTCAAATCGTTAACGGGTCGTTGACGTGCCGAATTGGCACATCTCATATGGGTTGTGGGCTTAAATGGACCTGACACAAGTAGGTCTTATATGGGTCGGCCTGCTAATTTTTACTGGGCCGGCCTTTTTCACCGGAATGGGCCACTGTTGGGCCGTGCCACATGTTGATCTATCATAGGCGCCTCATGTTCAATGAGTGGATGACATCTGTCCCAACAGTGAGCCGACACGTGGTTCCTCCGGCCAATGAGAATTTTACACGTGGAAAATCCTCATTGGTCCGGGTTGTTAACGGGTTATCAGATCCAAACCGGAACCCGATAGCTTAACGGTGACCCATTACGGTGGATGCCACGTGTCGGTCACCCTTGACGAAAGCACTTCTATGACGCACGATTTATCGTCATCGAAGTGGACACTTCCATGATGATAATTTTGGTAATGTCATAAAACACTTCTACGACAGCACAGGTATGACTATCTTGATTCTGTCATAAAATTGTCATGGATATACATGCATGACAGAAAACGTAACCTACTGTGTCAAACACATATCATCACGGAAGTGTATTTTTCTGTAATGTTCGTGCATCTTTTTTCAGTTTGATTTTTGTTGTGCGGTTATTCTTTGATCTGCTTTGTTTAAGGGCTTCCTCGCTATCTTATTCGCTCGACCGTGCACTGTGATTGTTGCTTTATATATAAAATAGGGTGGAAACCTAATTAGAATTATGTGTGTGTGCTGATTGATCACGCTGTTAACTGAACTGCTATATTTAAAAAATGAATTTATATGATAGTTTCATTGGTTTAGTGTAGTTAATTGAAGGGTGTAGCTAGCTTTCATCTAAATAAGAATTAACTACTCCCTCTGTTCATTTTTATAAGACGACGTCGTAGACAATTCAACCAGCATCCAAAACAGTTCAATGTCAGCTGTTTGAAACATTTTATAGAAGTGAACGGAGGGAGTAAGTTTCATCAGACTTTTACATCATTGATTTTACATGATTTTTTTATTTAATTAATCAAATGACATAGATGTTAGATGAGAGCTCACTAATTCTTTCAAGATGAGAATTACCAAATCCTGTAATTAAACAGACTACATGCATTTGCAGCTGGTAGCTCTCTGATGAGCTATCGACAGAGACAATAACGCAAGAATCTTTTGTTGCCCCCGGCCGGGCCCCCGATTGATCGATTGATCAAATAGTGTTTCTAGCGACATAGACGTGTGACAGATGCAAATTCTTATCAGCATCATATAGCAGCCTGCGGTGTCGAAAAGATAGTGGCACTTAATTAATAATTAACTGCCAAACAATACATTATTGTTGGGAAATGCCAGTTAGCATAGATTAATGGTCCCACATCCTCTTCATATTCAATCCCTTAATCCAAGGTGAAAGGCGAAGCTAGAAAAAGAGATCAATGGGATCATATATATGACAATGAAATCATCTTCTATAAGAAATAAGGTGATTAGTACTAAGATAGTGAAGGATTTTCTAATTTTAACTAGGTATTTGTCCGTGTGTTGCTGCGGGGTATAAATATTCTAGTACATTAGCCCATAATTCCATACTATATGATTGTGTAAATAAATATTTACCAAATCTATTATGATTTTTTGTAATCACTTATTGACTTGCAAAATATAGTTTATTTGGTAGGTCACTAAAATATGAGATAATTAAGCCGGTATTCAAGGAATGATCATCAGAAAAATATGTAATGTTGGACCATATCTATCCTTCACAAGTAGATAGAGTAGAATCAATGATGACTCTTTGGAGGTGTTGATTTTTCTTTTTTGAAAAGGAAAGTACCCGGCCCCTACATCATGATGCACACAGTAAGGAGGTGTTGGTTTGTGCCTTGATCTTTAATATTCATGTTGTTGTACTAGTTTTTTATGTTGTTGGGCCCGAAAAAGTTCTTGGATGGTATTTTGTTTCACATACCGAATTCTTTGACATCTTTGCAATAAATTATGGTTTTGTCTATCATTTTTTTGGGGAGACCTAGATGGTTGCCACTGTTAGAACTCGTACATTGTGCCGTCTGTTGTAACTATATTTTGTACATACACCGATCCTATTATTCAGGATCTCATCGCCCTAGGCCTACTCTCTCTCTCTCTCTCTCTCTCTCTCTCTCTCTCTCGGGTATAACCTGTATTGTGTAACAAAATCAGATCAAGGATAGAAACTATTCTCTCCAACATGGTATCAGATACCAGGGCCCTCACCATGGCCGAGCATGAATCCTCCTCCTCCGCTGCCACGAGCTCTGATGCGTCACCGGGATCCCTCTCCTCCACGGCGCCTGCCGCCACCATCTCCGTGGCGGCCTCGCCGCCGTTTGTCTTCAGCACAGACCCTTCCCTCAATAGCACCTCCGCCGCCGCCGGTTCCCAATTTGCCCCGCTATTTACCTCTACTCCGCCGGTGGCACCAGCATCCAGCCCTTGCAATCCCATTTTCAATGATCATATCTCAAACCACAGTAAATTCTTGCTCAACTCTACTGATCACCATTATCACAAGTGGAAGTCCTTCATCATGGTGCTCATCTGCTATGGCGTCACCTATCTCATCGAGCACCCCTACCTCCCAACGATGACGCCCAATACCTTGATTTGGACGCCCATGTCGCCCTCTGGATCTACGTCACCCTCACCGATCCTCTCATTGATCATGTCATCGGCGCCACTGGCACCTATGCCATCTCGAAGAAGAACAAGGATTTCTTCATTGACAATCGCACCGCTTGGTTCATGATCATCAACCGGAAATACCGCAACCTCAGGTAGGGTGTCACACCCTCGATGCGACTATAGCTCCCACGTGTCGAGGCATGACTTAGAGACATAATCGCATTGAAGGCATATGTCGCAAGTTAGGCAATCTTCACAACAGCCCATATAATATGATAATAAAAAGGGAGATAACATAGTTGGCTTACACTCGCCACGTCAATCAAGTGCATAAATAACATTACATCATCCAAACACTCATGGCCCGACTACGGCGCCAAAATAAAAGAGAACCCAACATGCGACACGGTCCCGTTCACCCCCAACTGGGCACCACTACTGATCATCGGGAAAGGAAACATAGTAACGTTAAGAGTCTTCGTCGAACTCCCACTTGAGCTCATACGCGTCTCCTGGAGCGGAATCATCAGGCCCTGCATCTGGTGTAATATTAATCTGTGAGCCACAGGGACTCAGCAATCTCGCACCCTCGCAATCAAGACTATTTAAGCTTATAGGTATGGCAAGGTAAATATATGGAGCTGCAGCAAGCGACTAGCAAGTATGGTGGCTAACTTATTCGCAAAAGAGAGCGAGAAGAGGAGGCAAAGCACGAGCGAGAAACTAGAGAGCAACCTGCGCAAACATTACTCCAACACCGTGTCCACTTCCCGGACTCCGCCGAGAAGAGGCCATCACGGTAACACACTTGGTTGATTCATTTTAATTTAATTAAGGTTCAAGTTATCTACAACCGGACATTAACAAATTCCCATCTGCCCATAACCGCGGGCACGGCTTTCGAAAGTTCAATCCCTGCAGGGGAGTCCCAACTTAGCCCATGACAAGCTCTCACGGTCAACGAAGGAATAGACCTCCTCCCAAGACATTCCGATCAGACTCGGTATCTCGGTAACTCAAGACACTTCGACAGGTTAAAACAAGACCAGCAACACCGCCCGAATGTGCCGACAAATCCCGATAGGAGCTGTACATATCTCTTTCTCAGGGCACACTTAGATGAGCGCTCCATACAACTAAAACCAAACCTCGAGTTTCCCTGAGGGGGCGCTGCACAGGACTCTAGTTTGGACCAACACTCAGAGGAGCACTGGCCCGGGGGGGTTTAAAATAAGATGACCCACGGGCTCCGGAAACCGGAGGGAAAAAGAGGCTAGGTGGAAAAGGGTAAGACCAATGTTGGGCATTGCTGGAAAAGCTTTAATCAAGGCGAAATATCAAGGGGTTCCCATTATAACCCAACCGCGTAAGGAACGCAAAATCCGGGAACATAACACCGATATGACGGAAACTAGGGCGGCAAGAGTGGAACAAAACACTAGGCGAGAGGCCGAGCCTTCCACCCTTTACCAAGTATATAGATGCATTAAGATAACATGGCAAAATAATGATATCCCAACAAGTAAATAAATGTTCCAACAAGGAACGGCCTCCAATCTTCACCTGCAACTAGCAACGCTACAAGAGGGGCTGAGCAAAGCGGTAACATAGCCAATCAACGGTTTGCTAGGACAATGGTGGGTTAGAGGTTTGACATGGCAATTTGGGAGGCTTGCAAGCTAGTGGTAGGCATCATAGCAATGGCATAGCAAAAGAGCGAGCAAACTAGCATAGCAAAGATAGTAGTGATTTCGAGGGTGTGATCATCTTGCCTGCACAGTTGTCAGAGTTGACTGGATCCTCGAAAGCAAACTCAACGGGCTCCTCGTTAGCGAACTCGTCTCCCGGCTCTACCCAAACAAGATAAACAAGCAACAAGGATACTGTGACGCCCGGATAATTAAGCTACAGTAATTCTTTGCTAATGATGCCACGTCACTTCGATTACTATCACTAATCTCGTGTTAGTTCGAAACCGATTCAAATTCAAATTCAATTAAAGGCAAATAATAAAAGTTTTCAAACAATGAAACCAAAATGTTCAAGGTGGGTCAAATAAATCATGTGTAAATACGATGGAGAAACCAAACCTTGATAAAATGTTTAAGGGCTCTAAACTAATTAAAATAGTAGTGAAAACAATTAAACAAATACCTATTGGATTTTATTAAATATTAAGATATTTTATTATGGGTGAAGAATTGATGTAACAGCAGTTTGTTTATAAATACTACTTTAGGTACTAGTGGTGATTTTTGTAAAAACTAAAAAAATAAAAGAAACTAGAAATAAAACAGAAAAGGAAAAGACAACAACCAAAAAAAAACACAAGGAACCCCCTCCCCCCCCTGGGCCTTGGCCCAGCTAGGCCATCAGGCCAGCCCACCCGCGCCGAACCCCCCGGGCTACTAACCG
>NC_041382.1:389104451-389112416 GCF_002162155.2 Triticum dicoccoides
CAACCGATGCCCCCGACCCCCCGCTGCCGTCGCGTGCCATGGCGCCTCCGCCCTCGTCACCGACGCCCGCCTCCTCAAAGCCTCCGCCCCGCGCGGATCCGGTCTGGGCAACCGTCGCCCAATCCCGTCGCCCCGACCCGAGCCGCCACGACGCTGCCGGACTTCGCCGGATCACTTCCCCGGCCTCAACCGCACCGGCGTCGCCTCATCGCATGTCGTCCCCGTCTTCCTCCCCGACAACCGCTGCCATTCCCCTACGGCTCGCGGTGAGGCCCTCGGCCTCCTCTTCCCCTCTCCGCTACCTCGCCCCCGTGAAGTCCGCGCCACGCGCCCCGCCGTCTGCCTCTGCTCACTACTTCCCTCTCCTCCGTGCCTCCCTGCTAGCCATGCCTCCACGCGATGCCCCGCGCCGCTGCAGCCCGGCCGCCGCGTCTGGCTGCACCCTCGCACGCTTGCGTCGGCCTGGCCCGCCCTACTGCAGCCTCCTATGCCACGGACCTCGCCGCCGTCGCTGTCGGACATCTCCGGCCACGCCACCGCTACCGCTGGATGCGCCGCAATGCGGACGTTCTACAGAGCCCATCCACGCACCCTGGGGTCGCCTGTACCGGGTCCCCAACGCAGCGCCGCCGCCACCTACTGCTCGACGCCTCCCTGACCACTGCCGGCGCCGCTCGCCGTGGTCCTGCGTGCCTCGCCGGACCAGGCTACAGCCTTCGCCCAATATCGGGCATCTGCGCCCGGTAGCCGAGCCCCGTTTAACCCCTTAGGCCACTGCCACCTGGGACCCGTGTCCCTCTTTTTTCAGAACGAAAATAAGAATAAAAATAAAAATGAGTAATATAAAAATATAATAATTAATTAATTAACTTACTTAAACTAGTTTAATTAAACTTAATTAACCTAACTATCTAACTAAAACCAAGTAACCTATTAGTTAGGGTAAACAGACTATGACGAATGGGACCCACCCGTCAGTTGACTGGTCAACCGTCAACTTTGACCACTGACGTCACGTTGATGTCACGATGACGTAATAATTCTTTTTTCGAATTAATTAAATTAAATTCAAAAAATGCATAAAACTTTGAAAATTAATATAAAATAAACCGTACCTCGGATGAAAATACTTTCTACATGAAAGTTGCTCAGAACGACGAGAAGAACCCGGATACGCAGCCCGTTTGTCCGCCACACATCCCTAGCATAGCAAACACGCAACTTTCCCCTTCCGGTTCATCTGTCCGAAAACGCGAAACACCGGGAATACTTCCCCGGATGTTTTCCCCCTTCACCGGTACCACCTCGTACCGCGTTAGGGCACACCTAGCATCACGTTTTGTCATGTCATGCATCATTATGCAGCTGTTTGCATTATATTTATTGTTTCTTCCCCCTCTTCTCTCGCTAGACACCGAGACCGACGCCGCTGCTACCCAGTACGACTACAGTGTTGACGACCCCTCTCTCTTGCCTGAGCAACCAGGCAAGCCCCCCCTTTGATCACCAGATATCGCCTACTCTTCTCTATACTGCTTGCATTAGAGTAGTGTAGAATGTTACTGCTTTCCATTATTCCTATCCTGATGCATAGCCTGTCCTTGCTACTACTGTTGTTACCATTACCTGCTATCCTACTGCTTAGTGTAGGATGCTAGTGTCCCATCGGTGGCCCTACACTCTTGTCCGTCAGCCATGCTATACTACTGGGCCGTGATCACTTCGGGAGGTGATCACGGGCATATACGATATACTTTACACAGTTACATTACCTGTGATACTGTTCGGAGATGGGGGATGAAGGGGCAGGTGGCTCCATCCCGGTAGAGGTGGGCCTGGGTTCCCGACGGCCCCCGACGGTTACTTTGAGGCGGAGCGACAGGGCAGGTTGAGACCACCTAGGAGAGAGGTGGGCCTGGCCTTGGTCGGCGTTCGCGGGTACTTAACACGTTTAACGAGATCTTGGTATTTGATCTGAGTTTGGCCACTGGCTTATATGCACTAACCATCTACACGGGGACAGTTATGGGCACTTGACGTCGTGGTATCAGCCGAAGCCTTCGTGACGTCAGCGACTGAGTGGCGTGCACCGGATTGGACTGGAACACCTACCAGGCTAGGTCTGCTTCCGGCCGCGTTCGCAACGTGCAGGTGTGCAAAGGGCGATGGGCCCAGACCCCTGCGCCATAGGATTTAGACCGGCATGCTGACGTCTCTGTTGTGCCTAGGTAGGGTTGCGACGTGTTGATCTTCCGAGGACGGGCATGACCCAGGAAAGTGTGTCCGACCAAATGGGATCGAGCGTGTTGGGTTATGTGGTGCACCCCTGCAGGGAAGTTAATCTATTCGAATAGCCGTGATCTTTGGTAATAGGACGACTTGGAGTTGTACCTTGACCTTATGACAACTAGAACCGGATACTTAATAAAACACACCCTTCCAAGTGCCAGATACAACCGGTGATCGCTCTCTCACAGGGTGACGAGGGGAGGATCCTCGGTTAGGATTATGCTATGCGATGCTACTTGGAGGACTTCAGTCTACTCTCTTCTACATGCTGGAAGACGGAGGCTGCCAGAAGCGTAGTCTTCGAAAGGACTAGCTATCCCCCCTTATCCCGGCTTTCTGCAGTTCAGTCCACATATAATAGCCTTATTCCAGTTGATACCAATGCATACATATGTAGTATAGCTCCTTGCTTGCGAGTACTTTGGATGAGTACTCACGGTTGCTTTCTCCTTCTTTTCCCTCTATCCCTTCTACCTGGTTGTCGCAACCAGATGTTGGAGCCCAGGAGCCAAATGCCACCTTCGACGATGACTCCTACTACACCGGAGGTGCCTACTACTACGTGCTGCCCGCTGACGACGACCAGGAGTAGTTAGGAGGATCCCAGGCAGGAGGCCTGCGCCTCTTTCGATCTGTATCCCAGTTTGTGCTAGCCTTCTTAAGGCAAACTTGTTTAACTTATGTCTATACTCAGATATTGTTGCTTCCGCTGACTCGTCTATGATCGAGCTCTTGTATTCGAGCCTTCGAGGCCCCTGGCTTGTAATATGATGCTTGTATGACTTATTTTATTTGTAGAGTTGTGTTGTGATATCTTCCCGTGAGTCCCTGATCTTGATCGTACACGTTTGCGTGTATGATTAGTGTACGGTCAAATCGGGGGCGTCTCAAGTTGGTATCAGAGCCGACTACCTGTAGGAATCCCCCTTCCACACTCCTTGGCCGAAGTTGAGTCTAGACATTGCAAAAACTTTTTACTAACATGGTTGTGTGTCTTACGGGCCCACGTCGCCATCTGGGTGGTATTATAATCTTTTACTCCTCGATCTATACTCTGGGACTCTGATCTCTCTTCTATTCGGGTTAAATGGTTTTACTAAATCTGACTCTAGGTTCTCGTAACTACTCCTTCCGGAGAGCCCCTTATTACAGATGATCGCATGCTGCATCAGAAGATTCCGAAGATACTCTTAGATGTTCTCTCAAGACCCTTGTGCCCATCGCTTTTGCAATTCACTTTCATTGATAAACCCCTATGGATAATCACGTACATTTTCCATTTATAATCATTCCCTGTTGATCTTGTTATTACAAGATACCCCCGAAGTTTTCTCTATGGTTTCAAGAATACTTTGTGCCTACTGCCTTGCAGTTCTTTGCCACCTGAATACCCTTACGGATAATTTTCTGGCACTTAGCGAGTATCCGCTCATCCCTGTCGATTTATGTATTTCACAAAGGTCTTTGAAATGCTATTCGATCTTTCAAAAAATCCTCAACAGCTTATTGCTCTTGAAATTCTTGCTTGCTTGTGTTATGGTTAATCCCATATGTATAGTAATCTTATTGGCATCCTTTGCCACTATCATTTTGAGCCCGTTGATTCAATAAGTGCGAATTCTCGCAATCCTCAACTAGATCCTAGAATTCATTCTTCCGGCTCAGACGCCATTTTAAGCATGAGCTGGATCTCGACCAATCAAATTGCCATCGAATGTACCCTAAGGCTATTAAACTTATCCATCCCTAATCAGAGCATTGCTTCTTATCCTTTGTCTTGGAATTCATAATTCCTTTGCATTTGAGCTTTGAGTTAGTCAGTTGTTTCTGTATTCCAATGTCTTTGCATTGATTCTTCCTCTGGTTGTGTGCCGATACTCACATCAGATCCTTTGTGGACCACCAGATCCCTTATTGGATTTTGTCCGACAACGTCCTTCATATTCAATAAACTTGTGGGGCTTTCCTCGGATACATAATGCCTTTGGTAAAATTGTATCCCCTGCTTTTGTCAACCATGCCCTGCTCCCGAGCTTGAGTTATTCGCTCCTGAAGCTTGTGGTATATGTTTCTATGATGCCCCGATGGGTTGAACCTATGCCTTCCTTAATCTATGTGATCCTGAAAAATTTCACATGTCATACTTATCTGGTATTGCACCAGGTAAAACTATCAACAACTAATGTCATTTTTGAAAAGCGAGAGGTGATGGAAGGTTATGCATTGAGGAAATGGGAGTCGACCTTGAACCTTTGTGTTCATGCCCATGGACACGATGTAGATCCTATCATGGAAGCCTCTTGTAATAATAACTATTTCCTTGATTTAATATCATTTGATATCTGTGAATTGGTCCTTTGCAATCGTGCTTCCGATCATATTTTCTCCTTGATTCCATTTCTCGGACTAGTTAAAGCACTTGTCTTCTGCAGAGCAATACCCCAGTCCAACCTCTACTTTGATCTGTCGTCGAGTATCACCCCCTGGTATCTCGAGGATACCACGGAATACATAACTTCTTATGAGTTCTTCCTCAACTAATATTCTTGCCGATTCCATTTTTCCAACGGGTTCTCAGTTGTTAGAACCCCTCAAGGACATCGACAACTGAATTGAGTCCGCACTACGATTCAACAACTCTTGGTAACCTTCATTACTTACGAGTCTGAACTCGATCACGTCATTCCGAGCCTACTCGGCTATATCATAATCGTGCCAAATTTTAACTGTGCTACCTGGTCCTTCTTTCCGGAGCACAATTTCTACGATGGGCTAAGCTTACGTCGATCTTCCTTGTCTTATTGTTTCACCTCAAACAACAAACTTGATTTCAAGTTTGTGTCGTACCCATGGTTCCAATAACCTTTCGCTTCATCATTCGTTTGACTTGATGTCATCACCGACCGATTACATCTCCATGAAACCTCTCGACAGAAATTGTCATGATCATCATCAACATTTCGAGCTCCTCAAGGATATCAATTGAATTCCTGATGAGAAATACCATCCTTGCCCTCGATGATTTGTGTTATCATCGACCACTCGATTTCCTTCTGTTCAACACAAACTTATTCGTGTTTTGTGTTATATCTTGAGATCCTTGCTATCCAGCATTTGTTCTTCTTTACCTTGGAATATTACCACCTTTTATGTCAAGAATGTCGTGGTAATTTCACCACCTCTTGATAATTCTTGATATAGGTGATACTTATCGCCATCACCATTCTTGTCTTGGTCCCCGTGTTGTTCCTAACCGGAATACCGACAAATGGACTAGTAATTTTAAAACTTCTAGCAACCTTATTGCTTTGAAGTTAATGGTCGACATCTCATTCTTAGGCCATTTGTTATCGAATCACCTTCTAACATTGATTATGCTACCTAAGACCGTAGTTTGGGTGCACCTTCTACCAATGTTTAATTGTGTATGTTTTCCTCGAGCATACCTCACTATATCATTTGATCTGACAAATGTTATCTCTTTGTTCGCATAATTGTGGAAATCCATCTTTTGGAAATCCCAATGATTTGTCGCTGAGTTCATCAGCCACCTCCTCATCCTCTCCTTGGTTTACTGATGAACTCTTGTTTCGAAACTCGCTTCCATAGTTTATTTCCCGAGAATCTTACGAGGTCTTCTCATCAATTCTTGTCGTACCTTTTTATCTCAGGCATCCTGAGTCTGAGGTATCCTGACTCCAATCAGGTCTGAAACTCGGTCAGACATGATGGTTGGAATATTTTCCAAGAGTCATAACATTGTCCTTATATGACCCGGTAAGATGATGTCATGCCTAGCACACCTGGCCGGAGGACCTATTGTTATAGTTTTCTTTTCAGCAAGGTTATCCATTCTTCCATGAGGAAATTGTAAGACTTATTCTACAAGTTATTCCTAATAGACCCTTTGTGTTTCCAAAGTCTGATACTCACCTGTTGACCATGTCCATGCTATCCTGAAGCATGTCTGTGGTACTCCGATTTTGAACAGGAACAATTGAAGCCCAATGTTAAATGTTTCCTGCTCAATTATCCAAACACCGCTGTATGGATAATGTCATGAAAATTCTCTCCCGTGCCTAAAGAGTTTTCTACATTATATCATGTCATGGATATCATGATCTGCTTGTCCTTGGGTAGGATATACCCTTGAAATATGTGTTTAAACACAATTTCCTTTCCATTGTCCTGTTTAATCTGATAATCGTATTTTCCCTTCCATTGGTTGGTTTAACGTTTCTTGTAATCTATATGATCTAAGCAGGAATATTCTCCTGCTTATGTAAACACCTCGGTGTATAACTCTGTCAGTAAGACCCTGTTACTATTGTTGATGACATTCTGGTATCCACCGATGGACGAGAACTTTGCCTAATGGTCCGCCTCGTTCAACGAGCAGGAAAATGGTTCTCTTTGTCCCTCGCCCTTGGTACCAATGATGCTACCAACATAACTGACCGGTTATTCACTGACATGCCTTGCTATCATGGCCGTGCAAGATGTCAATGCCCTTCCTACTTTAACCACGTGGTGGGCCCATAACCCATAGTTCCACAGGATCGAAACCTGACTCTTCTGTACATCCTGTTGTCAAAGTTATTCCTCGCGCTTGACTTCATATGTAATTCACGGGCCACCTGCCTAGTGATCTGTTCTGGTATCAGACGCAATACTTGTTCTCGTTGCTATGAACCCCTTTCACCTTCTGTCTGGGCATCGAACGATTTCCTGGCTGCTTGAAACTTCTTATTGTACCTTCGAACTTTACTCTCGATGTGTTTTAATTGTTCAACTCGAGAGGTTCTCATATGCCCATTCATGGGTTAATCCCATATTATTACCCCTATGGCATTCTGAAATTGTCGATCTGCCCCGTTACCTATTCGTAAGTACGAAGGAACCCCTGAAGAAAGGATTACGACTTCATAATGATGACCTGAAGCAGTGGAACGAAGACATAAACGTAATGGATCGACCTCTTCGAGAAGAGCAACTAAGACCGAGAAGAATCATTAGAATTTCGTAACCTATTCTTCCCCCTTACTCCCCTCTTAAATCTCGGGACGAGATTTCTTGTAGTGGAGGAGAATTGTGACGCCCGGATAATTAAGCTATAGTAATTCTTTGCTAATGATGCCACGTCACTTCGATTACTATCACTAATCTCGTGTTAGTTCGAAACCGATTCAAATTCAAATTCAATTAAAGGCAAATAATAAAAGTTTTCAAACAATGAAACCAAAATGTTCAAGGTGGGTCAAATAAATCATGTGTAAATACGATGGAGAAACCAAACCTTGATAAAATGTTTAAGGGCTCTAAACTAATTAAAATAGTAGTGAAAACAATTAAACAAATACCTATTGGATTTTATTAAATATTAAGATATTTCATTATGGGTGAAGAATTGATGTAACAGCAGTTTGTTTATAAATACTACTTTAGGTACTAGTGGTGATTTTTGTAAAAACTAAAAAAAAGAAACTAGAAATAAAACAGAAAAGGAAAAGACAACAACCAAAAAAACACAAGGAACCCCCTCCCCCCCGCTGGGCCTTGGCCCAGCTAGGCCATCAGGCCAGCCCACCCGCGCCGAACCCCCCGGGCTACTAACCGCCCCACCACCCAAACCCTAGCGCCGCACCCTCCCACTCGCGCCCCCCACAACCCCTCTCG
>NC_041382.1:389113014-389117882 GCF_002162155.2 Triticum dicoccoides
TGCCGTCGCGTGCCATGGCGCCTCCGCCCTCGTCGCCGATGCCCGCCTCCTCAAAGCCTCCGCCCCGCGCGGATCCGGTCTGGGCAACCGTCGCCCGATCCCGTCGCCCCGACCCGAGCCGCCACGACGCCGCCGGACTTCGCCGGATCGCTTCCCCGGCCTCAACCGCACCGGCGTCGCCTCATCGCACGTCGTCCCCGTCTTCCTCCCTGACAACCGCTGCCATTCCCCTACGGCTTGCGGTGAGGCCCTCGGCCTCCTCTTCCCCTCTCCACTGCCTCGCCCTCGTGAAGACCGCGCCGCGCGCCCCGCCGTCCGCCTCTGCTCACTACTTCCCTCTCCTCCGTGCCTCCCTGCTAGCCATGCCTCCATGCGATGCCCCGCGCCGCTCCAGCCCGACCGCCGTGTCTGGCTGCACCCTCGCACGCCTGCGTCGGCCTGGCCCGCCCTACTGCAGCCTCATATGCCACGGACCTCGCCGCCGTCGCTGCCGGACATCTCCGGCCACGCCACCGCTACCGCTGGATGCGCCGCGATGCGGACGTTCTAGAGAGCCCATCCACGCGCCCTGGGGTCGCCTGTACCGGGTCCCCAACGCAGCGCCGCCGCCACCTACTGCTCGACGCCTCCCTGACCACTGCCGGCGCCGCTCGCCGTGGTCCCGCGTGCCTCGTCGGACCAGGCTACGGCCTTCGCCCAATATCGGGCATCTGCGCCCGGTAGCCGAGCCCCGTTTAACCCCTTAGGCCACTGCCACCTGGGACCCGTGTCCCTCTTTTTCCAGAACGAAAATAAGAATAAAAATAAAAATGAGTAATATAAAAATATAATAATTAATTAATTAACTTACTTAAACTAGTTTAATTAAACTTAATTAACCTAACTATCTAACTAAAACCAAGTAACCTATTAGTTAGGGTAAACAGACTATGACGAATGGGACCCACCCATCAGTTGACTGGTCAACGGTCAACTTTGACCACTGACGTCACGTTGATGTCACGATGACGTAATAATTCTTTTTTCGAATTAATTAAATTAAATTCAAAAAATGCATAAAACTTTGAAAATTAATATAAAATAAACCGTACCTTGGATGAAAATACTTTCTACATGAAAGTTGCTCAGAACGACGAGACGAACCCGGATACGCAGCCCGTTTGTCCGCCACACATCCCTAGCATAGCAAACACGCAACTTTCCCCCTCCGGTTCATCTGTCCGAAAACGCGAAACACCGGGAATACTTCCCCGGATGTTTTCCCCCTTCACCGGTACCACCTCGTACCGCGTTAGGGCACACCTAGCATCACGTTTTGTCATGTCATGCATCATTATGCAGCTGTTTGCATTATATTTATTGTTTCTTCCCCCTCTTCTCTCGCTAGACACCGAGACCGACGCCGCTGCTACCCAGTACGACTACAGTGTTGACGACCCCTCTCTCTTGCCAGAGCAACCAGGCAAGCCCCCCCTTTGATCACCAGATATCGCCTACTCTTCTCTATACTGCTTGCATTAGAGTAGTGTAGCATGTTACTGCTTTCCGTTATTCCTATCCTGATGCATAGCCTGTCCTTGCTACTACTGTTGTTACCATTACCTGCTATCCTACTGCTTAGTGTAGGATGCTAGTGTCCCATCGGTGGCCCTACACTCTTGTCCGTCAGCCATGCTATACTACTGGGCCGTGATCACTTCAGGAGGTGACCACGGACATATACGATATACTTTACACAGTTATATTACCTGTGATACTGTTCGGAGATGGGGGCTGAAGGGGCAGGTGGCTCCATCCCGGTAGAGGTGGGCCTGGGTTCCCGACGGCCCCCGACGGTTACTTTGAGGCGGAGCGACAGGGCAGGTTGAGACCACCTAGGAGAGAGGTGGGCCTGGCCCTGGTCGGCGTTCGCGGGTACTTAACACGTTTAACGAGATCTTGGTATTTGATCTGAGTCTGGCCACTGGCTTATACGCACTAACCATCTACGCGGGGACAGTTATGGGCACTCGACATCGTGGTATCAGCCGAAGCCTTCGTGACGTCAGCGACTGAGTGGCGCGCGCCGGATTGGACTGGAACGCCTACCAGGCTAGGTCTGCTTCCGGCCGCGTTCGCAACGTGCAGGTGTGCAAAGGGCGATGGGCCCAGACCCCTGCGCCATAGGATTTAGACCGGCGTGCTGACCTCTCTGTTGTGCCTAGGTAGGGCTGCGACGTGTTGATCTTCCGAGGCCGGGCATGACCCAGGAAAGTGTGTCCGGCCAAATGGGATCGAGCGTGTTGGGTTATGTGGTGCACCCCTGCAGGGAAGTTAATCTATTCGAATAGCCGTGATCTTCGGTAACAGGACGACTTGGAGTTGTACCTTGACCTTATGACAACTAGAACCGGATACTTAATAAAACACACCCTTCCAAGTGCCAGATACAATCGGTGATCGCTCTCTCACAGGGCGACGAGGGGAGGATCATCGGTTAGGATTATGCTATGTGATGCTAGTTGGAGGACTTCAGTCTACTCTCTTCTACATGCTGCAAGACGGAGGCTGCCAGAAGCGTAGTCTTCAAAAGGACTAGCTATCCCCCCTTATCCCGGCTTTCTGCAGTTCAGTCCACATATAATAGCCTTATTCCAGTTGATACCAATGCATACATATGTAGTATAGCTCCTTGCTTGCGAGTACTTTGGATGAGTACTCACGGTTGCTTTCTCCTTCTTTTCCCTCTATCCCTTCTACCTGGTTGTCGCAACCAGATGTTGGAGCCTAGGAGCCAGACGCCACCTTCGACGACGACTCCTACTACACCAGAGGTGCCTACTACTACGTGCTGCCCGCTGATGACGACCAGGAGTAGTTAGGAGGATCCCAGGCAGGAGGCCTGCGCCTCTTTCGATCTGTATCCCAGTTTGTGCTAGCCTTCTTAAGGCAAACTTGTTTAACTTATGTCTATACTCAGATATTGTTGCTTCCGCTGACTCGTCTATGATCGAGCTCTTGTATTCGAGCCTTCGAGGCCCCTGGCTCGTAATATGATGCTTGTATGACTTATTTTATTTGTAGAGTTGTGTTGTGATATCTTCCCGTGAGTCCCTGATCTTGATCGTACACGTTTGCGTGTATGATTAGTGTACGGTCAAATCGGGGGCGTCTCAGATACAATCAACCACGTGCAAGGATCAAGCAATATGATGCAATGATGATATGCTATGCGGGATGCGATGCGGGATGCAAAATGCAAGATATGACAGGGAATGCATGAATCTGGCCTCAACTTGGAAAAACAAGTGTGCCACTGGAAAAATGAGATGAAATCGCTTGAAAACGATATAAAGAACGCCGGAATCGGAGTTACGGTTTGGAAATGGCAAGCGATTCAAATATGGCCCCGGTCTGCGATTTACAGCAAGTAGGCATCTAAATGCAACGAAATGAACATGCTACAGCACCCAAACATGACAACAAAATACATGGTAGGGATGCACACAAGATTCTTAACAAAAGTCTAGCACTGAGCTACGGCTAATTCATCCATTAACAGGTTCAAACAAGCATGGCAAAAATGCATATGACAAACAGATCTCAGACTTAGTGAAATTAACACTTGTCTGGAATTTTAGATCAGGTAGCCCTCTTCGGAGCAACGAAACTACAAGCTACAGGACCTGAACATGGCAAAGTAAAGCACGGCATGGAGCTACTCAAAGAGCTTAACAAAAGTCCCTTAGTGACCTTGACACAAAAAGGACCAAAAAATACAATTGCAGGCATGTGAACATAGCAAAAACATAATCAGTTTTCAGACTTAGTGAAAAACTGGCACATACTGAAATATAACTCAAGTAGGCATGTTTACGAGCTCGATGCACTCACTACAGAGCAAGTCATGGCAAGACAAGCATACATCCATAAAGAAGGCACAAAATTCAATATAGACATGGCAAGAACAATAGCATAGCATGCATGGATCAACTACAACATCACCGGAAAAATTGCAAACAAGTTGACAATCTGCCCAGATTCACAAAGTAGCAAAAGTAGAGCTCGATTGACTCAATCTAGGATGCTCCATAATTGCAAACAAAGATATGAATGGATAGAGCACTACAATATTAACAAAACATCCTTACTGATCATCCTCAAAAGAGGCACGGATCACTAGGAAACAACAAGAACATATGGCATCATGAGATAACCAGCTCCAGGACTTAGTGAAATCACCAAGTCCCTGAAAACAGAATTAGCAAGTGCACCACTTTGCAAGCTTGCACAAGTCACCACACACATCCTAAAAATACATGGGTTGCACCTCTGGATAGATGACAAAACCCTTAACAAAACACATATAGAACTCATGGGCATAGCATGCACATATTAATCATGGCAAAAATGACAAAAGTGCTAAACGGAGGAGCGGATCTGACAATTAACTCAAGTAGCCCTCTTCTAACAGCATTTCGGGCATCAAGATGAGCTCAAATGAAAATGATGCAATGGAATGAAATGATGTACTCTCTGAGATGAACATTTTGATATGCTATATGCATGAATCGGAGCTACAGATGCAAAGTTACGGAGCCACGAACATGAGCACTTGGACTGAGAATTTTGGGACTTAGAGAAGAAAAGAAAAGAAAAAAACGACCTAGGGTTTCACTGTTCACCCCGATCCAGATCTGGATCGCACGGAGCCCGAGGTTCGACGCCGGGGCTCGCCGGAGTTGAGCCGAAGAAGAAGAAGACGGCCGGGGCGGCCGGATCCGTGCGGGGAGGCGAGGCCGGAGGAGGAGGAGGAGATGGCCGGCCGCGGCGGAGCTCGGCTCCGACCGGCGGAGCGCGAGGTGGCGGGAAGGAGTGTGGTGGCTGGG